>NW_027596264.1:380000-468301 GCF_964194155.1 Cetorhinus maximus | reverse complement strand
TACAATAATATGGTGTACTGTTGGAATGTTGGCACTGCCGGTGTGCTGTACTGTCAGAGTGACAGTACTGAGTGAGCTCTGCACTGTTGCAGTGACAGTATTGGGAGAGTGCTCCACTGTCAGAAGGGCAGTGCTGAGGTAGCACTGCACTAGGAGAGGGTCAGTTGGCTAAGATCAAGTGATCGCTTCTCGGCCTTTTGGCTAAGATCAAGTGTTGCAGGGGCGACACCATGGTCCTGCCAAGGCAAGGTCGGGATGGAAGGGCTATAACCAATCGCAATCCAAATCCATACCGTGGGTTACCTATCACCGTCCGAGTCACGGTGAACCACAGCGAAGGAGGATCACCTATGGATCGGGGCTTCTTCACCAGGAGGATCCTGTTGAAGGCGTGCGGCTTCCAAGCTCCGGAGATCTTCACCCTGCACGACTCCCGCAAAGGTGGTTATTTTGACGTGACGTTCAAGCGGGTGGCAGACTGCGTCCGGCTCCTGAGGGTGTTCGAGGAGAAGAGAGACCTGCCGGAGATGAAGATCCTGACGGCGGAGCCGCACTTTTCTCTGCCGTTGCAACGGGAACGTGTGGTGATGGTGCATGTGTACAACCCCTTCGTCCCTGTCGCCGACGTGGTCACCTTCCTCACCAGGTACTTCGATAAGGTGGGGAGCGGCACCGAGATTCGAGACGACTTGGGGATCTGGACAGGCAAACGCCTGTTTAAGGTCACGCTAAAGACCGATGGTAAGGGAGCCATTTTCCACCCTCCTTCCAGTTTCGCTATCGGGGGAAACCGTGGCTACCTGGTCTACGCTGGGCAACCCAAGCATTGTCGCTCATGCGGCAAGGCTGGTCATGTGGCGGCCAACTGCAGCGCCTCCCTCTGCAAGATCTGCAAACAGGAAGGGCACCAGACAAAAGACTGCAAACAGGCCAAGTGCTGCAACCTGTGTGGCGAGGCAAGTCACTCTACAGGACCTGCCCCAAACGCTGCCGTACTTACGCACAGGCAGCCAAAGCCGACCAGGGGGAAGCAGAAGAAATGTTCCGTGTCACTCCAACCACCAAGGCCCCCAGGGAGCTCAACGGGACAAAGGAGGACACAGAGAGAGACAAGGTGGAGAAAGAGATTGAGGCAACAGAGAGCCAATCAACAGCACTACCCCCAGTACCTCCCAGTCCTCAGGACAGCGAATCAATGGAGGAGGAGGCAGCAGTGGAAAAGCAGCAGGGGGAGTGGTGGACGGTGAAGAAGAAGAAAAGTAAGAGGGAGCGAAGAAGAAGCAAAGGCGTTTCCCAGAGAAGCGGCAAGAGGCGTCTCCCATCCGACACGGATGACAAGGGCAGCAGCTCTTCGGATGATGAAGTGCCAGGGCGGCACCGACAGAAGAGGCGGCAAAGCTCCAGGGCGTTGGAGGACGAGACACCCGAGCTCCAGAAAATTGGAGACAACAAGGAGACCAGCGCACCCCAACTTTGCCTGCAACCTGAGGAGGCCAGTGCACCACAGCCCCTGGAATCTGGGAGCAGTGAGGCAATCATCGCACCCCAGCTCCAGGAAGCCGGGAACAGCAACACCCCAGAGGGGGTGAGTTTTGGAGAAGCTTCTCCAGCAAAGGTCATCTCAAAACCCACTCTCTACGTGAACCTCCAGATGCCACCGGAGCAGAACACGGCCAAGGAGATCTACCTCAGCCCATCCAAAGTGAAGGAATTTGAGCTCACTACGGGTATGAAGGAGCAGACTAAAGGTCTGGGACTCTCAGAGACAGTGGGTTTGGTAGGAGAATAAATGCTTTAAAATGGGTTTAAAGATTGTATCCATAAATGTGCGTAGCATTAAATCTACTACGCGATGTGTTGCGACCTTGGACTACCTAGCCAAGGTCAAAGCTGACCTGTTGTTTCTGCAGGAGTGTGCGATACCGCACCTCAGCTCCTACAGGCAATGGTCACGATGGTGGTCCCACGGGCCATCGATCTGGTCGGGCGGAAACGACTCTCGTTCCTCCGGCCTGGGTATTCTGCTGCGGGGAGGCAACTTCACCGTCTCCGAGGTCAAGGAGGTGGTGGGCGGGCGACTCCTCGTAGCAGACGTAATGTACAAGAACGCTCCACTCCGGTTAATTAACGTGTACGGCCCGGCACAAGGGGCTGAGCGGCTGGAGGTTTTTCAGCAGCTCCCACTGCTGCTGGCGACCTCCAGGCCGGTCATTCTGGGCGGGGACTTCAACTGCATCATCGATGCGGCTGGACGATCCGGCAGGGCCGGAAGCAGATTGGACGCTACGTCCAGATCCCTGATGGAAACAGTTAAGGATGCCAAGCTGCACGACGTCTTCAGCAACCCTGCAGACGGAGCGCAGCATAGATACACCTGGTCGCGGCCAGACGGGTCCATTCGTTCCAGGATAGACTTCCTGTTTGTGTCCCGTGCATTCACAGTCAGATCCACCGAGGTCAAGCCGGTGTTCTTCTCTGACCACTGCCTCCTACTGGCGGACTGCCACTTGGAGAAGGACCTGAGGGTGGGCAGGGGGGCATGGAAGCTAAATGTGCAACTGCTGACCCCAGAGAACATTGAGGAGCTCAAGAGGGATTACAAAGGTTGGAGAACCGTGAAACCCCTCTTTGAGTCCCTGACACACTGGTGGGAAGCGATCAAGGGAAGCATCAAGAGGTTTTTCATCCTCAAAGGCACCCAGAAAGCTAGAAAGGAACAGAGGGAAATGTCCCGACTCCAGAAAAAGATGCAGAATCTGCTCCGGCTGCAGTCGATGGGGGTCGATGTCAAGGAGGAGCTCCAAGAGGTGAAGGGCCAGCAAGCCTCGCACTTGGCCTCGGAGGCCTCCAAGATCATCTTCCGTTCCAGGGTCCGCTCCGTGGAGCAGGATGAGACGTGCTCACGTTTCTTCTTCCAAAAGGTACACAGAGAGCGCTCTGTGATCAGCAGCCTGAAGGAAGAAGACGGCTCAGTAAAGTCATCACGGTCCGACATTCTGAGGATCAGCAAATCCTTTTATGCCGGACTGTATGACGTGAAGCCCACGGACAGCACGGCCTCCCAGTCCTTCCTGTCCTCTATCACGGAGGTCTTCGACCACAGTACGCGGGAGAGCCTAGACAAACCGCTAACTCCTGATGAACTGACTAAGGCCCTCGAGTCCTTGGAGAAGAGTAAAACTCCCGGAAGCGACGGCCTGCCGGCGGAGTTGTATTCGGCTCTGTGGGACTTGATCGGCCCAGACCTGCTAGAAGTGTACGAGAGTATGCTCCTGGCCGGTAGTATGTCAGAATCCATGAGGAAAGGCATCATCACCCTCATCTACAAGCACAAGGGGGAAAGGGAGGAAATTAGAAATTGGCGACCCATTTCACTGTTGAATGTGGACTATAAGATTCTGTCCAAGGTCATCGCCAACCGGGTCAAATCCGCTCTGGAATTGGTGATTCACCCTGACCAGACCTGCTCTGTGCCAGGCAGGAAGATCTCTGACAGCCTGGCGCTGCTCAGGGATACGATTGCCTATGTACAGGACAGGGGTGTGGATACCTGCCTCATCAGCTTGGATCAGGAGAAGGCCTTTGACAGAATATCGCACACCTACATGGGGGATGTGCTCTCCAAAATGGGCTTTGGGGAGGGAATTCGAAATTGGATCCAACTGCTCTACACTAACATCAGTAGCGCAGTCTCAATCAATGGGTGGGAAACAGATAGCTTTCCGATTAAATCTGGAGTCAGGCAGGGCTGTCCTCTCTCGCCTGTCCTTTTCGTGTGTTGCATAGAACCCTTTGCCGAGTCCATCAGGAAGGATCCGGGCATAAGAGGAGTGACGATCCCAGGCAGTGGAGGCACTCAGGTAAAAGCCTCCCTGTACATGGACGACGTCGCCGTCTTCTGCTCGGATCCGCTGTCGGTGCGCAGACTGATGCACATCTGCGACCAGTTCGAACTGGCCTCGGGAGCCAAGGTAAATCGTGGGAAGAGCGAGGCCATGTTCTTTGGGAACTGGGCTGACCGATCCTTTGTCCCCTTCACTGTCAGGGCTGACGGCCTGAAGGTGCTGGGGATATGGTTCGGAGGGACCGGGGCATGCGTTAGAAACTGGAAGGAGCGAGTGGCTATGGTGAAAAGGAAACTGGGCATGTGGGAGCGACGCTCCCTCTCCATTGCGGGAAAGAACTTGGTCATCAGGTGTGAGGTACTCTCGCTGTTGCTGTACGTGGCGCAGGTCTGGCCCATTCCAGACTCCTGCGCGACGGCGATCACACGAGCCATCTTCCGCTTTATCTGGAGGTCGAAAATGGATCGTGTCCGCAGGGACGCGATGTACAAGCCTCTAGATAAAGGGGGAAAAAACGTGCCCAACATCGCCCTCATACTGATGGCCACCTTTGTGTGTGGCTGCATCAAGCGGTGCGTAGACCCTCAGTACGCAAACACCAAGTGTCACTACGTGCTGAGGTTCTACCTGTCCCCGGTGTTGCGAAGGATGGGTCTGGCCACGCTGCCGCGGAACGCTCCAAGTAGTTGGACCGTGCCGTACCACCTGTCCCTGGTGGAAAAATTTATGCAGAAAAACACCTTTGACCACAAGTCCATCAGGCAGTGGTCAGCACGTAACGTCCTAGAGGCCCTGAAGGATAAGGAGAGGGTGGACCCTGTGGGATGGTTCCCCGAGCAGACTGTCAAAGTCATTTGGCAGAATGCCTCATCGCCAGAACTTTCCAACAAGCACCAAGACGTAGCTTGGCTGGTGGTGAGAAAGGCCCTCCCCGTCAGATCCTTCCTACACGCCAGGAGGCTCACCCCCTCTGCACGTTGCCCTCGAGGTGGCTGTGGTGGGGAAGAGACCGTTGTTCACCTCCTTGTGGATTGTGCCTTTGCAAAGAAAGTCTGGAGAGAGATGCAGTGGTTGCTGTCGAGGTTCATCCCGAGCAGTTCTGTGACACAGGACTCTGTGCTCTACGGGCTGTTCCCAGGGACACACACCGAGACAAACATCGACTGCAGCTGGAGGATCATCAACTCGGTGAAAGAGGCGCTTTGGTCTGCCCGAAACTTGTTGGTCTTCCAGCACAAAGAGTTGTCCCCGACCGATTGTTGCGGACTGGCACAATCCAAAGTCCAGGACTACGTGCTGAGGGACGCACTAAAGCTTGGGGCAGCTGCTTCAAAGGCGCAATGGGGAAGGGTCGCTGTCTGAGACCTTTCTACCACAGCGCACCGAGAGACTGGGAACTGTTTAGAGCCCCTCGGGCTGTACAGATCAAAATGAAAGGCTGTAAATGATTGTAATATTGTTTGTACTGATGCACCTGGTGATACATTTTGTAAAAGTTTAACCTGGATTGTACCCTTGTAATGTTGTTTTTGAAATGGTCTGGAATGTGATTGAAGATATTTTATGAATAAAGTATATTTTTACAAAAAAAAAATCAGAGGGTCAGTAATGAATGACTGCTGCACGATCAGAAGGTCAGTACTGAGGGATTGCTGCAGTGTCGGTCGGTCAGCACTGTGGGAGTGCTGCACTGTCGGAGGGATCGATGCATAACTGGTGCCAAAGTGGTAAGCGCTGTTTCATAGGGCTGAAACCTCTCGAGTAGTTTCCTGAGCCGACGAACTTCAGATTCAGACATGAGAGGGCGCGATTGAGGTGCACTTGAAACAGACCGAAATCTCATCGATGTGGTATCCAAAACTGCTAAATAAAACCTTTGGCCGGCAATGTGTTTGCGCAGGCATGTTTTTCTAAAATAGTTTTTTGCCCTGGAGCCATCCCCGTAGAAGCTGACAAACTGCATTCCATCTGGTGCAGGGAGATCACTATCAGATTGTCGTAGGAATAGGTATGAGGGAGTCAGTACTTTACGCAACGAGCACTTCCAAGGGAAGACTTGGGAAACAGAATGGTGGAATTTTTTGCCTTCAATAATTCTTCAATTCCTATTTGTCCGCTCCATTCAGACAGCAGGTTCCAGTTCACAACACCTCGCTGCGGGGAATCACTTCTCCTTATCTGTGGATCTTTTGCCTTCATCTTCAATCTATGTCCTTTGGTCAGAAAAACTCCTGCCAGTGGGGAGACGGTGAAACTTTTAATGATTTTGAAAGCCTCCATTAAATCTCCTCTTAGTCTTCTCTGCTCTCAGGAGAAGATTTAATAGAGACTTCAGTCTCCCCACATTAACTGAAGTCTCTCCTCCCTGATGCCGGTCCAGCCAGTCCAATCTCGCACCATCTCCAAAGCCCTTCAGATCCTTCCCCAAGTATTTTATCCCAAAAATATTAAACTATCTTGTAAGGATAGTATTCTAAAGGTTGTGCAGAAGCAGGGAGACCTGGGTGTATATGTACATAAGTTATTATAGGTGACAGGACAGGTAGAGAGAGCTGTTTCTAAAGCATGCAGTATTCTAAACTTCATTAACAGGGACATAGAGTACAAGAGCAGGGAGGTTATGATGAACTTAGATAAGACAATGGTTCGATCTCAGCTGGAGTACTGTGCACATTTCTGGGCGCCACACTATGGGAAGGATGTGAACGCATTGGAGAGAGTGCAGAAGAGGTTTACCAGAATGGTTCCAGGGATGAGGCGCTTCAGTAATGAGGAAAGATTGGAGCAGTTGGGAGTGAGGAGAATTGATGGAAGATTTAAAAATCATGAGGGGGTCTGGACAGAGTATATAGGGAGAAACTGTTCAAAATCGTCAACAGGTCAAGAACCAGAGGGCACAGTTTCAAAGTGTTTTGCAAACAAAGTAAATGTGAGGTGAGAAAATGCTTTTTTCACACAGCGAGCAGTTAGGGTTTGGAATGCACTGCCTGGAAGTGTGGTGGAGGCAGGTTTGATTGAGGCATTCAGGAGGGCATGGGATGGTTATTTAAATAGAAACAGTGTGCTGGGGTACGGGGAAAAGGCAGAAGATCGGCACTAATTTAAAATGCTCAGAGAGCCGGTGCAGACACGCTGGGCCGAATGGCCTCCTTCTGAACTGTTACTATCCTGGGATTCTGGGATTGTTAGAATGTTGCGTCGCCCCCGCCAAGATTGCTAACCGAAAATGTTCATTTTATTCTTAACTCTGTTTATTGTCCAATAAGAATTCCTGAAAGAAAGTTAACATATCACCCCCAATCCCAGATGACGGAGAGTGTGATTAAAGAGACTTTCTTCAAATGTAAAGCTTCATTGATTAGCCCCCAGCCCTTTCCTTAGGGTTTGTGTTTCCAGCTGAGACAGTGACTGAGTTCATCATTCTCCTGGGCCACAATACATTTCTCCACTGCACTGTATCAATCCCAGACTCATTCCACTGTCTCTCTCTCATCATGGACCTGGATCAATCGCAAACTCATTACACTGTCTCTCTCTCACTCTCTCATCATAGCCCTGTATCAATCCCAAACTCATTCCACTATGTCTCTCATCATAGTCCTGTATCATTCCCAGATTCATTCCTCTGTCTCTCTCTTATCAGAGCCCTGTACCAATCCCAAACTCATTCCACTGTCTCAGTCTCATCAGAGCCCTGTACCAATCCCAAACTCATTCCACTGTGTCTCTCCCTCTCTCATCATAGCCCTGCATCAATCCCAGACTCATTCCACTGTGTCTCTCTCTCATCATAGACCTGTTATAATCCCAGACACATTCCTCTGTCTGTCTATCTCACATCATAGCCCTGTGTTAATCCAAGACAGATTACAATGTGCCTCTCTCATCATAGCCCTGTATCAATCCCAGACTCATTCCACTCTGTCTCTCTCTCATCATCGACCTGTATCAATCCCAGACTCATTCCACTGTGTCTCTCTGTCTCTCTCATCATAGCCCTGTACAAATCCCAGATTAATTCCACTGTCTCTCTCTCTCTCTGTCTCTCTCTCTCTCATCATATCCCTGTATCAATCCCAGACTCATTCCACTTTCTCTCTCTCTCACATCATAGCCCTGCATCAATCCCAGACTCATTCCACTGTCAATCTCTATCTCATCATAGACCTGTATCAATTCCGGACTCAATCCACTGTCACTCCCCCTCTCATCATAGCCCTGTATCAATGCCTTACTCATTCCTCTGTGTCTCTCTCTCTCTCATCATAGCCCTGTATCAATCTCAAACACATTCCACTGTCTCTCTCTCCTCATCGCCATGTATTAATCCCAGACTCATTCCTCTGTCTCTCTCTCTCTCTCTCTCTCTCATCATTGACCTGCATCAATCCCAGACTCATTCCACTGTCACTCTCTATCTCATCATAGCCCTGTATCAGTCCCAGACTCATTGCACTGTGCCTCTCTCTCATCATAGCCCTGTATCAATCCCAGACTCATTCCACTGTGACTGTCTCTCTCTCATCATAGCCCAGTATCAATTCCAGACTCGTTCCACTTTCTCTCTCTCTCATCATAGCCTTGTATCCATCCCAGAAGCATTCCACTGTCTCTCTCTCTGTCTCTCATCATAGCCCTGTATCAATCCCAGACTCATTCCAATCTGTCTCTCTGACATCATAGCCTTGTATCAATCCCGGACTCATTCCACTGTCACTCTCTCTCTCATCATAGCCCTGTATCAATCCCAGACTCATTCCAATCTGTCTCTCTGACATCATAGCCCTGTATCAATCCCAAACTCATTCCACTGTGTCTCTCTCTCTTCAAAGCCCTGTATCAGTCCCAGACTCATTCCACTGTGTCTCTCTCTCATCATTGACCTGTATCAATCCCAGAATCATTCCACTCTGTCTCTCTGACATCATAGTCTTGTATCAATCCCGGACTCATTCCACTGTCACTCTCTATCTCATCCTAGACCTGGATCAATCCCGGAGTCATTCCACTGTCACTCTTTATCAACAAACCCCTGTATCAATCCCAGGCTCATTCAATTTTGTCTCTCTCTCTCTCTCTCTCATCATAGATCTGTATCAATCCCAAACTCATTCCACTCTGTCTCTCTCATCATACTCCTGTATCAATCCCAGACTCATTCCACTGTGTCTCTCCCATTCATCATAGCCCGGTATCAATCTCAAACTCATTCCACTGTGTCTCTCTCTCATCATAGCCTTGTATCAATCCCAGACTCATTCCACTGTCACTTTCTCTCTCATCATAGCCCTGTATCGATCCCAAACTCATTCCACTGTCTCTCTCACATCATCGCCCTGTTTGAATCCCAGGCTCATTCCACTGTCTCTCTCTCTCTCTCTCTCTTTCTCATCATAGCACTGCATCAATCCCAGACTCATTCCACTGTCTCTCTCTCTCTCTCTCATCATAGCCCTGTATCAATCCCAGAATCATTCCACTCTGTCTCTCTGACATCATAGCCTTGTATCAATCCCGGACTCATTCCACTGTCACTCTCTCTCTCATCATAGCCCTGTATCAATCCCAAACTCATTCCACTTTGTCCCTCTCTCATCAAAGCCCTGTATCAGTCCCAGACTCATTCCACTGTGTCTCTCTCTCATCAACGACCTGTATCAATCCCAGACTCATTCCACTGTCTTTCTCTCTCTCTCTCTCCCTCTCTCTCATCATAGCCCTGTATCAATCCCAGAATCATTCCACTCTGTCTCTCTGACATCATAGCCTTGTATCAATCCCGGACTCATTCCACTGTCACTCTCTCTCTCATCATAGACCTGTATCAATCCCAGACTCATTCCACTGTCTCTCTCTCTCTCATCATTGCCCTGTATGAATCCCAAACTTATTCCACTGTCTCTCTCTCACATCATAGCCCTGCATCAATCGCAGACTCATTCCACTGTCTGTCTCTCTCTCTCTCATCATAGCCCTGTATTAATTCCAAACCCATTCCACTGTCTCTCTCTGTCATCAACGACCTGTATTAATCCCAGACCCATTCCACTGTCTCTGTCTCTCATCATAGCCCTGTATCAATGCCAAACTAATCCTAACATTCTGCTCATTTCTTACTGCCCTCTATCAAACCCAAATCAATTCCTCTGTCCCCCTCTCACGCCATACTACTGAATCAATCATAGGCTGCGCCCATTACCTCCTTACACTCCTGTATTAATCCCAAGTTAGTCCCACTACCCAGTGTTTTGATTGCTGATTTTGAGTTGCTAGATCTGTTCTCAATCTATCCCACTGAGCACCATGGTCGTGCCATAATACCCAGTGTGTTCTCCCTTTTCATTTCTGGTGCCTCGGTCGATGCTTGGAAGTTCACCATCCTTATTCTGATTGGAGCTTTTCTGTCATTGTTCAATATAACTAAGTATGTTATGAGGGCAATTCAGGGGGTAGTCATGAGTCAAGCACATTGCTGTTGGTTTGGAGTGACAGATTGGCCAGACTGGGTCAGGCCACCAGATTTTCTGCTGTTAAGGGTATTAGTGATACAGATGGGTTTCCATGGGATTGCAATATTGTCAAATCTGTCATTTCAGATACCAGCCTTTATTGCCGAATATCTTAATTCCTTCAATTTATATTTGCAAAGTGCCAGATAGGATTTGAACGCAAGTTCCAGGTCTCTAGAATACGAGGACCTGAAAACAAATCACTATACTGCAACAGTACAATAATATGGTGTACTGTTGGAATGTTGGCACTGCCGGTGTGCTGTACTGTCAGAGTGACAGTACTGAGGGAGCACTGCACTGGTGGAGTGACAGTACTGAGGGAGTGCTGCAGTGTCAGAGGACCAGCACTGAGGGATCAATGCATAACTGCTGCCAAAGTGGTAAGTGCTGTTTCATAGGGCTGAAACCTCTCGAGTAGTTTCCTGAGCCGACGAACGTCAGATTCAGAGATGAGGGGGCGCGATTGAGGTGCACTTGAAACAGACCGAAATCTCATCGGTGTGGTATCCAAAACTGCTAAATAAAACCTTTGGCCGGCAATGTGTTTGCGCAGGCATGTTTTTCTAAAATAGTTTTTTGCCCTGGAGCCATCCCTTCCCGTAGAAGCTGACAAACTGCATTCCATCTGGTGCAGGGAGATCACTATCAGATTGTCGTAGGAATAGGTATGAGGAAGTCAGTACTTTACGCAACGAGCAGTTCCAAGGGACAAATTGGGAAACAGAATGGTGGAATTGTTTGCCTTCAATAATTCTTCAATTCCTATTTGTCCGCTCCATTCAGACAGCAGCTTCAAGTTCACAACACCTCGCTGCGGGGAATCACTTCTCCTTATCTGTGGATCTTTTGCCTTCATCTTCAGTCTCTGTCCTTTGGTCAGAAAAACTCCTGCCAGTGGGGAGACAGTGAAACTTTTCATGATTTTGAAAGCCTCCATTAAATCTCCTCTTAATCTTCTCTGCTCTCAGGAGGAGATTTAATAGAGACTTCAGTCTCTCCAGGTTAACTGAAGTCTCTCCTCCCTGATGCCGGTCCAGCCAGTCCAATCTCACACCATCTCCAAAGACCTTCAGATCCTTCCTCAAGTATTTTATCCCAAAAATATTAAACTATCTTGTAAGGATAGTATTCTAAAGGTTGTGCAGGAGCAGGGAGACCTGGGTGTATATGTACATAAGTTATTAAAGGTGACAGGACAGGTAGAGAGTGCTGTTTCGAAAGCATGCAGTATTCTAAACTTCATTAACAGGGACATAGAGTACAAGAGCAGGGAGGTTATGATGAACTTAGATAAGACAATGGTTCGATCTCAGCTGGAGTACTGTGCACATTTCTGGGCGCCACACTATGGGAAGGGTGTGAACGCATTGGAGAGAGTGCAGAAGAGGTTTACCAGAATGGTTCCAGGGATGAGGCGCTTCAGTAATGGGGAAAGATTGGAGCAGTTGGGAGTGAGGAGAATTGAAGGAAGATTTAAAAATCATGAGGTTTCTGGACAGAGTCTCTACGGAGAAACTGTTCAAAATCGTCAACAGGTGAAGAACCAGAGGGCACAGTTTCAAAGTGTTTTGCAAACAAAGTAAATGTGAGGTGAGAAAATGTTTTTTTCACACAGCGAGCAGTTAGGGTTTGGAATGCACTGCCTGGAAGTGTGGTGGAGGCAGGTTCGATTGAGGCATTCAGGAGGACATGGAATGGTTATTTAAATAGAAACAGTGTGCTGGGGTACGGGGAACAGGCAGGAGATGGGCACTAAGTTATAATGCTCAGAGAGCCGGTGCAGACACGATGAGCCGAATGGCCTCCTTCTGAACTGTTACTATCCTGGGATTCTGGGATTGTTAGAATGTTGCGTCACCCCCGCAAAGATTGCTAACCGAAAATGTTCAGTTTATTCCTATCTCTGTTTATTGTCCAATAGAATTCCTCAAACAAAGTTAACATATCACCCCCAATCCCAGATGACGGAGAGTGTGATTAAAGAGACTTTCTTCAACTGTAAAGCTTCATTGATTAGTCCCCAGCCTTTTCCTTAGGGTTTGTGTTTCCAGCTGAGCCATTGACGGAGTTCATCATTCTCCTGGGCCACAATACATTTCTCCACTGCACTGTATCAATCCCAGACTCATTCCACTGTCTCTCTCTCATCATAGACCAGGATTAATCGCAAACTCATTACACTGTCTCTCTCTCACTCTCTCATGATAGACCTGTATCAATCCCAGACTCATTCCACTGTGTCTCTCGTCATAGCCCTGTATCATTCCCAGACTCATTCCTCTGTCTCTCTCTCATCAGAGCCCTGTATCAATCCCAAAATCATTCCACTGTCTCTCTCTCCGTCTCTCATCACAGACCTCTATCAATCCCAAAATCATTCCACTGTCTCTCTGTCTCTCATCATAGCCCTGTATCAATCCCAAACTCATTCCTCTGTGTCTCTATCTCATCAGAGCCCTGTATCAATCCCAAACTCATTCCACTGTGTCTCTCTCATCATAGTGCTGTATCAATCCCAGACTCATTCCACTGTCACTCTCTATCTCATCATAGACCTGTATCAATCCCGGACTCATTCCACTGTCACTCCCTCTCTCATCATAGCCCTGTATCAATCCCTTACTCATTCCTCTGTGTCTCTCTCTCTCATCATAGCCCTGTATCAATCCCAAACTCATTCCACTGTGTCTCTCTCTCATCATAGCCTTGTATCAATCCCAGAAGCATTCCACTGTGTCTCTCTCTCTCTCATCATAGCCCTGTATCAATCCCAGACTCATTCCACTGTGTCCCTTTCTCATCATAGCCCTGCATCAATCCCAGACTCATTCCATTGTCACTCTATCTCATCATTGCCCTGCATCAATCCCAGACTCATTCCATTGTCACTCTATCTCATCATAGCCCTGTATCAATCCCAGACTCACTCCACTGTCACTCTCTCTCTCTCATCATAGCCCTGTATCAATCCCAGGCTCATTCAATTTTCTCTCTCTCTCATCATAGACTTGTATCAATCCCAGACTCATTCCAATGTGTCTCTCTCTGATCATTGATCTGTATCAATGCCAGACTCATTCCACTGTGTGTCTCTCTCTCTCATCATAGCCCTGTATCAATCCCAGACTCATTCCACTGTCACTCTCTATCTTATCATAGTCCTGTATTAGTCCCAAACTCATTCCACTGTGTCTCTCTCATCATAGCCCTGTATCAATCCCAGACTCATTCCACTGTGTCTCTCTCTCATCATTGATCTGTATCAATGTGAGACTCATTCCACTGTGTCTCTCTCTCTCTCTCTCATCATAGCCCTGTATCAATCCCAGACTCATTCCACTCTGTCTCTCTCTCTCATCATAGCCCCGTATCAATCCCATACTCATTCCACTCTCACTCTTTCTCTCTCTCTCTCTCTCTCTCTCATCACAGCCCTGTATCAATTCCTGACTCATTCCACTGTGTCTCTCTCTCATCATAGACCTGTATCTATCCGAGACTCATTCCACTTTCTCTCTCTCTCATCATAGCCCTGTATCAATCCCAGACTCATTCCACTGTGTCTCTCTCTCTTCATTGCCTTGTATCAATCCCAGACCTATTCCACTGTCTCTCTCTCTCTCTCATCATAGCCCTGTATCAACCCCCGTCGCATTCCACTGTGTCTCTCGCTCATCTTGGACCTGTATCAATTCCAGACTCATTCCACTATCTCTCTCTCTCATCATAGACCTGTATCAATCCCAGACTCATTCCACTGTCACTCTATATCTCATCATAGCCCTGTATCAATCCCAGACTCATTCCACTGTCACTCTATATCTCATCATAGCCCTGTATCAATCCCAAACTCATTCCACTCTCTCTCTCTGCCTCTCTCTCTCTCTCTCTCTCATCATTGCCCTGTAATAATCCTAAACTCATTCCACTGTCTCCCTCTCTCATGAACGATCTGTTTCAATCCCAGACTCGTTCCACTGTCTTTCTCTCTCTCTCTCATCATAGCCCCGGATTAATCCCAAACTCATTCCACTGTGTCTCTCCCTCATCATAGCCTTGTATCAATCCATGACTCATTCCACTGTGTGTCTCTCTCATCATAGCCCTGTATCAATCCCAGACTCATTCCACTGTCTCTCTCTGTCTCTCTCTCTCTCTCAGCTTAGCCCTGTATCAATCCCTGACACATTCCACTGTCTCTCTCTGTCTCTCTCTCTCTCTCATCATAGACCTGTATCAATCCGAGGCTCATTCCACTTTCCCTCTCTGTCATCATAACCCTGTATCAATCCCAGACTCATTCCACTTTGTCTCTCTCTCATCATAGCCCTGTATCAATCCCTGACTCATTCCACTGTGTCTCTCGCTCATCATAGCTCTGTGTCAATCCCAGACTCATTACACTGTGTCTCTTTCATCAGAGCCCTGTATCAATCCCAGACTCATTGCACTGTGTTCTCTCATCATACTCCTGTGTCAATCACAGACTCATTCCACTGTGTCTCTCTCTGATCATAGACCTGTATCAGTGCCAGACTCATTCCACTGTGTGTCTCTCTCTCTCATCATAGCCCTGTATCAATCCCAGACTCATTGCACTGTGTCTCTCTCTCTCTCATCATAGCCCTGTATCAATCCCAAACTCATTCCACTGTGTCTCTCTCATCATAGCCCTGTATCAATCCCAGACTCATTCCACTGTCACTCTCTATCTCATCATAGCCCCGTATCAATCCCAGACTCATTCCACTTGTCTCTCTCTCTCTCTCATCATAGATCTGTATCAATCCTAAACTCATTCTACTGTGTCTCTCTCTCATCATAGCCCTGTATCAATCCCAGACTCATTCCACTGTCTCTCTCTCACATCATACCCTGTATCAATCCCAGATTCATTGTACTGTCACTCTCTCTCTCATCATAGCCATGTGTCAATCCCAAACTCATTCCACTGTGTCTCTCTCTCATCAAAGCCCTGTATCAATCCCAGACTCATTCCACTTTTTCTCTCTCTAATCATAAATCTGTATCAATCCCAGACTCATTCCACTGTGTTCTCTCATCATACTCCTGTATCAATCCCAGACTCATTCCACTGTCACTCTCTATCTCATCCTAGACCTGGATCAATCCCGGAGTCATTCTACTGTCACTCTCTCTCAGCAAACCAATGTATCAATCCCAGACTCATTCCAGTGTTTCTCTCTCTCTCTCATCATTGCCCTGTAATAATCCTAAACTCATTCCACTGTCTCCCTCTCTCATGAACGATCTGTTTCAATCCCAGACTCGTTCCACTGTCTTTCTCTCTCTCTCTCATCATAGCCCAGTTTTAATCCCAAACTCATTCCACTGTGTCTCTCCCTCATCATAGCCTTGTATCAATCCCTGACTCATTCCACTGTGTGTCTCTCTCATCATAGCCCTGTATCAATCCCAAACTCATTCCACTGTGTCTCTCTCTCTCTTCATAGCCCTGTATCAATCCCAGACTCATTCCACTGTCTCTCTCTGTCTCTCTCTCTCTCAGCTTAGCCCTGTATCAATCCCTGACACATTCCACTGTGTCTCTCTCTCATCTTAGACCTGTATCAATCCGAGGCTCATTCCACTTTCCCTCTCTGTCATCATAGCCCTGTATCAATCCCAGACTCATTCCACTCTCTCTCTCTCTCATCATAGCCCTGTATCAATCCCAGACTCATTCCACTGTCTCTCTCTCTCTCACCCTCTCATCATTGCCCTTTATCAATCCCAGACTCATTTCACTGTGTCTCTCTCTCATCATAGCCTTGTATCAATCCCTGACTCATTCCACTGTCTCTGTTACTCTCTCATCATAGCCCCGTATCAATCCCAGACTCATTCCACTTGTCTCTCTCTCTCACTCTCATCATAGATCTGTATCAATCCTAAACTCATTCTACTGTGTCTCTCTCTCATCATAGCCCTGTATCAATCCCAGACTCATTCCACTGTGTCTCTCTCTCTCTCTCTCTCATCATAGACCTGTGTCAATCCGAGACTCATTCCACTGTCTCTCTCTCACATCATACCCTGTATCAATCCCAGATTCATTGTACTGTCACTCTCTCTCTCATCATAGCCCTGTGTCAATCCCAAACTCATTCCACTGTGTCTCTCTCTCATCAAAGCCCTGTATCAATTCCAGACTCATTCCACTGTCTCTCTCTCTCTCTCTGTCTCTCTCATCATAGCCCAGTACCAATCCTAGACTCTTTCCACTGCCTCTCTCTTTTTCTAATCATAGACCTGTATCAATCCCAGACCCATTCCACTGTCTCCCTCTCTCTCTCATCAGAGCCCTGTATAAATCCCAGACTCATTCCACTGTGTCTCTCTCTCATCAAAGCCCTGTATCAATCCCACATTCATTCCACTTTCTCCCTCTGTCATCATAGCCCTGTATCAATCCCTGACTCATTCCACTGTGTCTCTCTCTCGTTATAGACCTTTATCAATCCGAGACTCATTCCACTTTCTCTCTTTCTGATCATCGCCGTGTATCAATCCCAGACTTATTCCACTGTCTCTCTCTCTCTCACCCTCTCATTGTAGCCCTGTATCAATCCCAGACTCATTTCACTGTGACTCTCTCTCATCATAGCCCCGTATCAATCCCAGACTCATTCCACTGTCTCTCTCTCTCTCATGATAGATCTGTATCAATCCTAAACTCATTCCACTGTGTCTCTCTCTCATCATAGCCCCGTATCAATCCCAGACTCATTCCACTGTGTCTCTCTCACATCATAGGCCTGTATCAATCCCAGACTCATTCCATTGTGTCTCTCTCTCTTATCATAGCCCTGTATCAATCCCAGACCTATTCCACTGTCTCTCTCTCCCATCATATCCCTGTGTCAATCCCAGACTCATTACACTGTGTCTCTTTCATCAGAGCCCTCTATCAATCCCAGACTCATTCCACTGTGTTCTCTCATCATACTCCTGTATAAATCCCAGACTCATTCCACTGTCACTCTCTATCTCATCCTCGACCTGGATCAATCCCGGAGTCATTCCACTGTCACTCTTTATCAACAAACCCCTGTATCAATCCCAGGCTCATTCAATTTTCTCTCTCATCATAGCCCTGTATCAATCCCAGACTCATTCCACTGTGTCTCTCTCAGATAATAGATCTGTATCAATGCCAGACTCATTCCACTGTCTCTCTCTCACATCATACCCTGTATCAATCCCAGATGCATTGTACTGCCACTCTCTCTCTCATCATATCCCTGTGTCAATCCCAAACTCATTCCACTGTGTCTCTCTCTCATCCAAGCCCTGTATCAATCCCAGACTCATTCCACTTTTTCTCTCTCTCATTTTCGACCTGTATCAATCCCAGACTCATTCCACTGTCTCCCTCTCTCTCTCATCAGAGCCCTGTATCAATCCCAGACCAATTGCACTGTGTCTCGCTCTCATCATAGTCTTGTGTCATTCCCATACTCATTCCACTGTGTCTATCTGTCATCAAAGCCCTGTATCAATCCCAGACTCATTCCACTTTCTCTCTCTCTCATCATAGCCCTGTATAAATCCCTGACTCATTCCACTGTGTCTCTCTCTCATCATAGACCTGTATCAATCCGAGGCACATTACACTTTCTCTCTCTCTCATCATAGCCCTGTATCAATCCCAGACTCATTCCACTGTCTCTCTCTCTCTCTCTCTCATCATAGCCCTGTGTCAATCCCAGACCTATTCCACTGTCTCTCTCTCTCTCTCTCATCATAGCCCTGTATGAATCCCAGACTCATTCCACTGTGTCTCTCACTCATCATAGACCTGAATCAATCCCAGATTCATTCCACTATCTCTCTCTCTCATCATAGACCTGTATCAATCCTGCACTCATTCCACTGTCTCTCTCTCGCATCATAGCCCTGTATCAATCCCATACTCATTCCTCTGTGTCTCTCTCTTTCATCATAGACCTGTATCAATGCCAGACTCATTCCACTGTGTCTCGCCCTCTCATCATAGCCTTGTATCAATCCCAGAAGCATTCCACTGTCTCTCTCTCATCATAGCCCTGTATCAATCGCAGACTCATTCCACTGTCGCTCTCTCTCTCATCATAGCCATGTAATAATCCCAGATTCACTCCACTGTCATTCTCTATCTCATCAGACTACTGTCAATCCCGGACTAATTCCACTTTCACTGTCTCTCTCACCATAGCCCTGTATCAATCCCAGACTCATTCCACTGTCTCTCTCTCTATCTCATCATAGCCCAGTATCAATTCCAGACTCATTGCACTGTTTCTCCCTCTCATCCTAGCCCTGTTTCAATTCCAGACTCATTCCATGTCACTCACTATCTCATCATAGACTTCTATCAAACCCGGACTCATTCCACTGTCATTCTCTCTCTCTCATCATAGCCCTGTATCAATCCCAAACTCATTCCACCGTCTCTCTCTCTCTCATCATAGCCCTGTATCAATCCCAAACTCATTATACTGTGTCTCTCTCAGCAGAGCCCCGTATCAATCCCAGACTCATTCATCTGTCTCTCTTTCTCTCTCATCATAGCCCTGTGCCAATCCCAGACTCATTCCACTGTCTCTCTCTCATCCTAGCCCTGTTTCAATTCCAGACTCATTCCATGTCACTCACTATCTCATCATAGACTTCTATCAATCCCGGACTCATTCCACTGTCACTGTTTCTCTCACCATAGCCCTGTATCAATCCCAGACTCATTCCACTGTCTCTCTGTCTCATCATAGCCCTGTATCAATTCCAGACTCAATGCACTGTTTATCTCTCTCATCCTAGCCCTGTATCAATCCCAGACTCATTCCATTGTCTCTCTCTCTCTCTCTCTCATCATAGCCCAGTATGAAACCTAGACTCATCCAACTGTCTCACTCTTTTTCTCATCATAGCCCTGTATCAATCCCAGACTCATTCCACTGTGTCTCTCTCTCATCATAGACCTGTCTCAATCCCAGACTCATTCCACTGTCTGTCTATCTCACATCATAGCCCTGTGTCAATCCAAGACAGATTACACTGTGCCTCTCTCATCATAGCCCTGTATCATTCCCAGACTCATTCCACTGTCTCTCTCTTTTTCTCATCATAGCCCTGTATCAATCCAAGACAGATTACACTGTGCCTCTCTCATCATAGCCCTGTATCAATCCCAGACTCATTCCACTGTGTCTCTCTCATCATAGCCCTGTATCAATCCCAGACTCATTCCACAGTCACTCTATCTCATCCTAGCCCTGTGTCAATCCCAGACTCATTCCACTGTCTCTCTCTCATCATAGACTTGTTTCAATCGCAGACTCATTCCACTTCACTCTCTCTCTCTCATCATTGCCATGTAATAATCCAGACTCATTCCACTGTCACACTCTATCTCATCATAGACTTCTATCAAACCCGGACTAATTCCACTGTCACTGTCTCTCTCACCATAGCCCTGTATCAATCCCAGACTCATTCCACTGTCTCTCTCTCTCTCTCATCATAGCCCTGTATCAATTCCAGACTCATTGCACTGTTTCTCTCTCTCATCCTAGCCCTGTTACAATCCCAGACTCATTCCACTGTCACTCTCTATCTCATCATAGACTTCTATCAAACCCGGACTAATTCCACTGTCACTGTCTCTCTCACCATAGCCCTTTATCAATCCCAGACTCATTCCACTGTCACTCTATCTCATCCTAGCCCTGTATCAATCCCAGACTCATTCCACTGTCACTCTATCTCATCCTAGCCCTGTATCAATCCCACACTCATTCCACTGTCTCTGTCTCCCATCATAGCCCTGTGTCAATCCCAGACTCATTCCACTGTCACTCTCTATCTCATCCAAGACCTGGATCAAACCCGGAGTCATTCCACTGTCACTCTTTCTCAACAAACCCCGTATCAATCCCAGGCTCATTCCATTTTCTCTCTCTTTCGTCATAGCCCTGTATCAATCCCAGACTCATTCCACTGTGTGTCTCTCTGTCTCATCATAGCCCTGTATCAATCCCAGACTCATTCCACTGTCACTCTGTATCTCATCATAGTCCTCTATCAATCCCAAACTCATTCCACTGTCACTCTCTATCTCATCATAGACTTCTATCAATCCCGGACTCATTCCACTGTCACTCTCTCTCTCATCATAGCCCTGTATCAATCCCAGACTCATTCCACTTTCTCTCTCTCATCATTGCCCTGTATCAATCCCAGACTCATTCCACTGTCTCTCTCTCATCATAGCCTTGTATCAATCCCAGACTCATTCCAGTCTCTCTCTCTCTCTCATCATTGCCCTGTATCAAACCCAGACTCATTCCACTCTCTCTCTGTCTCTCTGTCTCATCATTGCCCTGGATCAATCCCAGACTCATTCCACTGTCTCCCTCTGTCATCAACGATCTGTATCAATCCCAGACTCGTTCCACTGTCTTTCTCTCTCTCTCTCATCATAGCCCTGTATGAATCCCAGCCTCATTCCACTGTCTGTCTTTTCTCATCATAGCCTTGTATCAATCCCTGACGCATTCCATTGTCTCTGTTTCTCTCTCATCATAGCCCTGTATCAATCGCAGACTCATTCCACTGTGTCTCTCTCTCACCATAGCCTTATATCAATCCCTAACTCATTCCACTGCCTCTGTTTCTCTCTCATCATAGCCCTGTATCAATCCCAGACTCATTCTACTTTCTCTCTCTCTCTCTCTCTCTCTCTCTCATCATAGATCTGTATCAATGCCATACTCATTCCACTGTGTCTCTCACTCTCTCATCATAGCCCTGTATCAATCCGAGACTCAATCCACTGTCACTCTCTCCCATCATAGACCTGCATCAATCCCGGAGTCATGCCACTGTCTGCCTCTCTCTATCATCATAGCCTTGTGTCAATCCCATACTCATTCCACTGTGTCTCTCTCTCATCAAAGCCCTGTATCAATTCCAGACACATTCCACTTTCTCTCTCTCTCATCATAGCCCTGTATCAATCCCAGACTCATTCCACTTTCTCTCTGTCTCATCATAGCCTTGTGTCAATCCCAGACCTATTCCACTGTCTCTCTCGCTCTCTCATCATAGCCCTGTATCAATCCCAGACTCATTCCACTGTGTCTCTCTCTCATCATAGCCTTGTATCAATCCCAGACCTATTCCACTGTTTCTCTCTCTCTCTCATCATAGCCCTGTATCAATCCCGGACTCATTCCACTGTGTCTCTCGCTCATCATAGACCTGTATCAATTCCAGACTCATTCCACTATCCCTCACTCTCATCATAGACCTGTATCAATCTCACACTCATTCCACTGTCCCTCTCTCCCATCATAGCCCAGTGTCAATCCCAGACTCATTACACTGTGTTTCTTTCATCAGAGCCCTGTATCAATCCCAGACTCATTCCACTGTCACTCTCTATCTCATCCTAGACCTGGATCAATCCCGGAGTCATTCCACTGTCACTCTTTCTCAGCAAACCCCTGTATCAATCCCAGGCTCATTCAGATTTCTCTCTCTCTCATCATAACCCTGTATCAATCCCAGACTCATTCCACTGTGTCTCTCTCTGATCATAGATCTGTGTCAATCCTAGACTCATTCCACTGTGTCTCTCTCTCATCATAGCCCCGTATCAATCCCAGACTAATTCCACTGTCTCTCTCTCTCTCTCTCTCATCATAGATCTGTATCAATGCCAGACTCATTTCACTGTGTCTCTCTCTCTCTCATCATAGCCCTGTATCAATCCCAAACTCATTCCACTCTGTCTCTCTCATCATACTCCTGTATCAATCCCTGACTCATTCCACTGTGTCTCTCTCTCATCATAGCCCCGTATCAATCCCAGACTCATTCCACTTGTCTCTCTCTCTCTCTCTCATCATAGCCCTGTATCAATCCCAGACTCATTCCACTGTGTCTCTCTCTCTCTCACTCTCTCCCTCATCATAGACCTGTATCTATCCGAGACTCATTCCACTGTCTCTCTCTCACATCATACCCTGTATCAATTCCAGATTCTTTCTACTGTCACTGTCTCTCTCATCATAGCCCTGTATCAATCCCAGACTCATTCCACTGTGTCTCTCTCTCATCATAGCCCTATATCAATCCCAGACTCATTCCACTGTGTCTCTCTCTCATCATAGACCTGTATCAATCCCAGACTCATTCCACTGTCTCTCTCTCTCTCTCTCATCATAGCCCTGTATCAATCGCAGACTCATTCCACTGTGTCTCTCTCACATCATAGCCTTCTGTCAATCCCAGATCTATTCCACTGTCTCTCTCCCTCTCTCTGATCATAGCCCTGTATGAATCCCAGACTCATTACACTGTGTGTCTCGCTCATCATGGACCTGTATCAATCCCAGATTAATTCCACTATCTCTCTCTCTCATCATAGCCCTGTATCAATCCCAGACTCATTCCACTGTGTGTCTCTCTCTCTCATCAGAGTCCTGTATCAATCCCAAACTCATTCCACTGTGTCTCTCTCATCGTAGACCTGTATCAATCCCAGACTCACTCCAACGTCGCTCTCTATCTCATCATAGATTTCAATCAATCCCGGACTTATTCCAATGTCACTGTCTCTCTCACCATAGCCCTGTATCAATCCCAGACTCATTCCACTGTCTCTCTCTCTCTCTCATCATAGCCCTGTATCAATTCCAGACTCATTGCACTGTTTCTCTCTCTCATCCTCGCCCTGTTTCAATCTCAGACTCATTCCACTGTCACTCTCTATCTCATCATAGACTTCTATCAATCCCGGACTCATTCCACTGTCACTGTCTCTCTCACCATAGCTCTGCATCAATCTCAGACTCATTCCACTGTCTCTCTCTCTCATCATAGCCCTGTATCAATTCCAGACTCATTGCACTGTTTCTCTCTCTCATCCTAGCCCTGTATCAATCCCAGACTCATTCCACTGTCTCTCTCTCTCTCTCATCATAGCCCAGTATCAATCCTAGACTCATTCCACTGTCTCTCTCTTTTTCACATCATTGCCCTGTATCAATCCCAGACTCATTCCACTGTGTCTCTCTCTCATCATAGCCCTGTTTCAATCCAAGACTCATTCCACTGTGTCTCTCTCTCATTACAGCCCTGTATCAATCCCAGACTCATTGCACTGTGTCTCTCTCTCTCTCATCATAGCCCTGTATCCATCCCAAACTCATTCCACTGTGTCTCTCTCTCATCATAGCCCTGTATCAATCCCAGACTCATTCCCCTGTCTCTCTCTCATCATAGACCTGTTATAATCCCAGACACATTCCTCTGTATGTCTATCTCACATCATAGCCCTGTGTCAATCCAAGACATATTACACTATGCCTCTCTCATAATAGCCCTGTATCAATCCCAGACGCATTCCACTCTCACTCTATCTCATCATAGACCTGTTTCAATCCCAGACTCATTCCACGGTCACTGTCTCTCTCACCATAGCCCTGTATCAATTCCAGACTCATTGCACTGTTTCTGTCTCTCATCCTAGCCCAGTATCAATCCCAGACTCATTCCACTGTCTCTCTCTTTTTCTCATCATAGCCCTGTATCAATCCCAGACTCATTCCACTGTGTCTCTCTCTCATCATAGACCTGTATCAATCCCAGACTCATTCCACTGTCTATCTATTTCACAACATAGCCCTATGTCATTCCAAGACAGATTACACTGTCCCTCTCTCATCATAGCCCTGTATCAATCCCAGACTCATTCCACTCTCACTCTTTCTCATCATAGACGTGTTTCAATCCCAGACTCATTCCACCTTCACTGCCTCTCTCATCATAGCCCTGTATCAATCCCAGACTCATTCCACTGTCACTCTATCTCATCATAGCCCTGTATCAATCCCAGACTCATTCCACTGTGTCTCTCTCTCATCATAGACCTGTTATAATCCCAGACACATTCCTCTGTCTGTCTATCTCACATCATAGCCCTGTGTTAATCCAAGACAGATTACACTGTGCCTCTCTCATCATAGCCCTGTATCAATCCCAGACTCATCCACTCTCACTCTATCTCATCCTAGCCCTGTATCAATCCCAGACTCATTCCACTGTGTCTCTCTCTCTCTCATCATAGACCTGTATCAATCCGAGACTCATTCCACTATCTCTCATTCACATCATCGCCCTGTATCAATCCCAGACTCATTCCTCTGTGTCTCTCTCCCTCTCATCATAGACCTGTATCAATGCCAGACTCATTCCACCGTGTCTCTCCCTCTCATCATAGCCCTGTATCAATCCCAAACTCATTCCACTGTGTCCCTCTCTCATCATAGCCTTGTTTCAATCCCAGAAGCATTCCACTGTCACTCTCTCTCTCATCATAGCCCTGTATCCATCCCAAACTCATTCCACTGAGTCTCTCTCTCATCATAGCCCTGTATCAATCCCAGACTCATTCCACTGTGTGTCTCTCTCATCATAGACCTGTATCAATCCCAGACTCATTCCACTGTCACTCTCTCTCTCATCATAGCCCTGTATCAATCCCAGACTCATTGCACTGTGTCTCTCTCTCATCATAGACCTGTATCAATCCCAGACTCATTGCACTGTGTCTCTCTCTCATCATAGACCTGTATCAATCCCAGACTCATTGCACTGTCTCTCTCTCTCTCTCTCTCTTTCTCATCATAGCACTGCATCAATCCCAGACTCATTCCACTGTCTCTCTCATCATTGCCCTGTATGAATCCCAAACTCATTCCACTGTCTCTCTCTCTCATTATAGCCCTTCATCAATCCCAGACCCATTCCACTGTGACTGTCTCTCTGTCTCTCATCATAGCCATGTATTAATCCCAAACCCATTCCACTGTCTCTCTCTGTCATCAACGACCTGTATCAATCTCAGACTCATTCCACTGTCTGTCTCTCTCTCTCATCATAGCCCTGTATCAATTCCAGACTCGTTCCACTTTCTCTCTCTCTCATCGTAGCCCTGTATCAAACCCGAACTCATTCCACTGTGTCTCTCCCTCATAGCCCGGTATCAATCCCAAACTCATTCCACTGTGTCTCTCTCTCATCATAGCCTTGTATCAATCCCAGACTCATTCCACTGTCTCTCTCTCTGTCTCTCATCATAGCCCTGTATCAATCCCAGACTCATTCCGCTGTCACTCTCTCTCTCATCATAGCCCTGTATCGATCCCAAACTCATTGCACTGTCTCTCTCACATCATCGCCCTGTTTGAATCCCAGGCTCATTCCACTGTCTCTCTCTCTCTCTCTCAGCATAGCCCTGTATCAATCCCAGACTCATTCCACTGTCTCACTCTCTCTCTCTCTCTCTCTCATCATAGCTCTGTATCAATCCCAGAATCATTCCACTCTGTCTCTCTGACATCATAGCCTTGTATCAATCCCGGACTCATTCCACTGTCACTCTCTCTCTCATCATAGCCCTGTATTAATTCCAAACCCATTCGACTGTCTCTCTCTGTCATCAACGACCTGTATCAATCCCAGACCCATTCCACTGTCTCTGTCTCTCATCATAGCCCTGTATCAATGCCAAACTAATCCTAACATTCTGCTCATTTCTTACTGCCCTCTATCAAACCCAAATCAATCCCTCTGTCCCCCTCTCACGCCATACTACTGAATCAATCATAGGCTGCGCCCATTACCTCCTTACACTCCTGTATTAATCCCAAATTAGTCCCACTACCCAGTGTTTTGATTGCTGATTTTGAGTTGCTAGATCTGTTCTCAATCTATCCCACTGAGCACCATGGTCGTGCCATAATACCCAGTGTGTGCTCCACTTTCATTTCTGGTGCCTCGGTCGATGCTTGGAAGTTCACCATCCTTATTCTGATTGGAGCTTTTCTGTCACTGTTCAATATAACTAAGTATGTTATGAGGGCAATTCAGGGGGTAGTCATGAGTCAAGCACATTGCTGTTGGTTTGGAGTGACAGATTGGCCAGACTGGGTCAGGCCACCAGATTTTCTGCTGTTAAGGGTATTAGTGATCCAGATGGGTTTACATGAGATTGCAATATTGTCAAATCTGTCATTTCATATACCAGCCTTTATTGCCGAATATCTTAATTCCTTCAATTTATATTTGCAAAGTGCCAGATAGGATTTGAACGCAAGTTCCAGTTCTCTAGAATACGAGGACCTGAAAACAAATCACTATACTGCAACAGTACAATAATATGGTGTACTGTTGGAATGTTGGCACTGCCGGTGTGCTGTACTGTCAGAGTGACAGTACTGAGGGAGCACTGCACTGGTGGAGTGACAGTACTGAGGGAGTGCTGCAGTGTCAGAGGACCAGCACTGAGGGATCAATGCATAACTGCTGCCAAAGAGGTAAGCGCTGTTTCATAGGGCTGAAACCTCTCGAGTAGTTTCCTGAGCCGACGAATGTCAGATTCAGAGATGAGGGGGCACGATTGAGGTGCACTTGAAACAGACCGAAATCTCATCGGTGTGGTATCCAAAACTGCTAAATAAAACCTTTGGCCGGCAATGTGTTTACGCAGGCATGTTTTTCTAAAATAGTTTTTTGCCCTGGAGCCATCCCTTCCCGTAGAAGCTGATAAACTGCATTCCATCTGGTGCAGGGAGATCACTATCAGATTGTCGTAGGAATAGGTATGAGGAAGTCAGTACTTTACGCAACGAGCAGTTCCAAGGGAAGAATTGGGAAACAGAATGGTGGAATTGATTGCCTTCAATAATTCTTCAATTCCTATTTGTCCGCTCCATTCAGACAGCAGCTTCAAGTTCACAACACCTCGCTGCGGGGCATCACTTCTCCTTCTCTGTGGATCTTTTGCCTTCATTTTCAGTCTCTGTCCTTTGGTCAGAAAAACTCCTGCCAGTGGGGAGACGGTGAAACTTTTAATGATTTTGAAAGCCTCCATTAAATCTCCTCTTAATCTTCTCTGCTCTCAGGAGGAGATTGAATAGAGACTTCAGTCTCTCCAGGTTAACTGAAGTACCTCCTCCCTGATGCCGGTCCAGCCAGTCCAATCTCACACCATCTCCAAAGCCCTTCAGATCCTTCCTCAAGTATTTTATCCCCAAAATATTAAACTATCTTGTAAGGATAGTATTCTAAAGGTTGTGCAGGAGCAGGGAGACCTGGGTGTATATGTACATAAGTTATTAAAGGTGACAGGACAGGTAGAGAGAGCTGTTTCTAAAGCATGCAGTATTCTAAACTTCATTAACAGGGACATAGAGTACAAGAGCAGGGAGGTTATGATGAACTTAGATAAGACAATGGTTCGATCTCAGCTGGAGTACTGTGCACATTACTGGGCGCCACACTATGGGAAGGGTGTGAACGCATTGGAGAGAGTGCAGAAGAGGTTTACCAGAATGGTTCCAGGGATGAGGCGCTTCAGTAATGAGGAAAGATTGGAGCAGTTGGGAGTGAGGAGAATTGATGGAAGATTTACAAATCATGAGGGGTCTGGACAGAGTCTCTACGGAGAAACTGTTCAAAATCATGAACAGGTCAAGAACCAGAGGGCACAGTTTCAAAGTGTTTTGCAATCAAAGTAAATGCGAGGTGAGAAAATGTTTTTTTCACACAGCGAGCAGTTAGGGTTTGGAATGCACTGCCTGGAAGTGTGGTGGAGGCAGGTTTGATTGAGGCATTCAGGAGGGCATGGGATGGTTATTTAAATAGAAACAGTGTGCTGGGGTACGGGGAACAGGCAGGAGATGGGCACTAAGTTAAAATACTCAGAGAGCCGGTGCAGACACGATGAGCAGAATGGCCTCCTTCTGAACTGTTACTATCCTGGGATTCTGGGATTGTTAGAATGTTGCGTCGCCCCCGCAAAGATTGCTAACCGAAAATGTTCAGTTTATTCCTATCTCTGTTTATTGTCCAATAGAATTCCTCAAACAAAGTTAACATATCACCCCCAATCCCAGATGACGGAGAGTGTGATTAAAGAGACTTTCTTCAACTGTAAAGCTTCATTGATTAGCCCCCAGCCCTTTCCTTAGGGTTTGTGTTTCCAGCTGAGCCAGTGACGGAGTTCATCATTCTGCTGCGCCACAGTACATTTCTCCACTGCACTGTATCAATCCCAGACTCATTCCACTGTCTCTCTCTCATCATAGACCAGGATTAATCGCAAACTCATTACACTGTCTCTCTCTCACTCTCTCATCATAGACCTGTATCAATCCCAGACTCATTCCACTGTGTCTCTCATCATAGCCCTGTATCATTCCCAGACTCATTCCTCTGTCTCTCTGTCATCAGAGCCCTGTATCAATCCCAAACTCATTCCACTGTCTCTCTCTCCGTCTCTCATCATAGACCTCTATCAATCCCAAAATCATTCCACTGTCTCTCTGTCTCTCATCATAGCCCTGTATCAATCCCAAACTCATTCCTCTGGTTCTCTATCTCATCAGAGCCCTGTATCAATCCCAAACTCATTCCACTGTGTCTCTCTCATCATAGTGCTGTATCAATCCCAGACTCATTCCACTGTCACTCTCTATCTCATCATAGACCTGTATCAATCCCGTACTCATTCCACTGTCACTCCCTCTCTCATCATAGCCCTGTATCAATCCCTTACTCATTCCTCTGTGTCTCTCTCTCTCATCATAGACCTGTATCAATGCCAGACTCATTCCACTGTGTCTCTCTCTCTCATCATAGCCCTGTATCAATCCCTAACTCATTCCACTGAGTCTCTCTCTCATCATAGCCTTGTATCAATCCCAGAAGCATTGCACTGTTTCTCTCTCTCTCTCATCATAGCCCTGTATCAATCCCAGACTCATTCCATTGTCACTCTATCTCATCATAGACCTGTATCAAACCCAGACTCATTCCACTGTATCTCTCTCACATCATAGCCCTGCATCAATCCCAGACTCATTCCACTGTCACGCTCTATCTCATCATAGCCCTGTATCAATCCCAGACTCATTCCACTGTCACTCTCTCTCTCATCATAGCCCTGTATCAATCCCAAACTCATTCCACTGTGTCTCTCTGATCATAGATCTGTATCAATGCCAGACTCATTCCACTGTGTGTCTCTCTCTCTCATCATAGCCCTGTATCAATCCCAGACTCATTCCACTGTCACTCTAACTCATTGTAGACCTGATTCAATACCAGACTCATTCCACTATCACTCTTTATCTCATCATAGACTTCTATCAATCCCAGACTCATTCCACTGTCTCTCTCTCTCTCTCATCATAGCCCTGTATCAATCCCAGGCTCATTCCACTGTCTCTCTCTCACATCATACCCTGTATCAATCCCAGATTCATTGTACTGTCACTCTCTCTCTCATCAGAGCCTTGTGTCAATCGCAAACTCATTCCACTGTGTCTCTCTCTCATCATCGACCTGTATCAATCCCAGACTCATTCCACTGTCTCTCTCTCTCTCTCATCATAGCCCTGTATCAATCCCAGACTCATTCCACTGTCTCTCTCTCACATCATACCCTGTATCAATCCCAGATTCATTGTACTGTCACTCTCTCTCTCATCAGAGCCTTGTGTCAATCGCAAACTCATTCCACTGTGTCTCTCTCTCATCATCGACCTGTATCAATCCCAGACTCATTCCACTGTCTCTCTCTCTCTCTCATCATAGCCCTGTATCAATCCCAGACTCATTCCACTGTCTCTCTCTCACATCATACCCTGTATCAATCCCAGATTCATTGTACTGTCACTCTCTCTCTCATCATAGCCTTGTGTCAATCCCATACTCATTCCACTGTCTCTCTTTCTCTCTCTCTCTCTCTCTCTCTCATCATAGCCCTGTATCAATCCCTGACTCATTCCACTGTGTCTCTCTCTCATCATAGACCTGTATCAATCCGAGACTCATTCCACTTTCTCTCATCATAACCCTGTATCAATCCCAGACTCTTTCCACTGTGTCTCTCTCTCATCATAGCCTTGTATCAATCCCAGACCTATTCCACTGTCTCTCTCTCTCTCTCTCTCATCATAGCACTGTATCAATCCCTGACTCATTCCACTGTGTCTCTCGCTCATCTTAGACCTCTATCAATTCCAGACTCATTCCACTATCTCTCTATCTCATCATAGACCTGTATCAATCGCAGACTCATTCCACTGTCTCCCTCTCTCCCATCTTAGCCCTGTGTCAATCCCAGACTCATTACACTGTGTCTCTTTCATCAGAGCCCTGTATCAATCCCAGACTGATTCCACTGTGTTCTCTCATCATACTCCTGCAACAATCCCAGACTCATTCCACTGTCACTCTCTATCTCATCCTGGACCTGGATCAATCCCGGAGTCATTCCACTGTCACTCTCTCTCTCATCATAGCCCTGTATCAATCCCAGGCTCATTCAATTTTCTCTCTCTCTCATCATAGCCCTGTATGAATCCCAAACTCATTCCACTGTGTCTCTCTCTGATCATAGATCTGTATCAATGCCAGACTCATTCCACTGTGTGTCTCTCTCTCTCATCATAGCCCTGTATCAATCCCAGACTCATTCCACTGTCACTCTCTATCTCATCATAGTCCTGTATTAGTCCCAAACTCATTCCACTGTGTCTCTCTCATCATTGCCCTGTATCATTCCCAGACTCATTCCTCTGTCTCTCTGTCATCAGAGCCCTGTATCAATCCCAAACTCATTCCACTGTTTCTCTCTCCGTCTCTCATCATAGACCTCTATCAACCCCAAAATCATTCCACTGTCTCTCTGTCTCTCATCATAGCCCTATATCAATCCCAAACTCATTCCTCTGTCTCTCTATCTCATCAGAGCTCTGTATCAATCCCAAACTCATTCCACTGTGTCTCTCTCATCATAGTGCTCTATCAATCCCAGACTGATTCCACTGTCACTCCCTCTCTCCTCATAGCCCTGTATCAATCCCTTACTAATTCCTCTGTGTCTCTCTCTCTCATCATAGACCTGTATCAATCCCAGACTCATTCCACTGTGTCTCTCACTCTCATCATCGACCTGTATCAATCCGAGACTCATTCCACTATCTCTCTCTCACATCATAGCCCTGTATCAATCCCAGACTCATTCCACTGTCTCTCTCTCTCTCATCATAGCCCTGTATCAATCCCAGACTCATTCCACTGTCTCTCTCTCACATCATACCCTGTATCAATCCCAGATTCATTGTACTGTCACTCTCTCTCTCATCGTAGCCTTGTGTCAACCGCAAACTCATTCCACTCTGTCCCTCTCTCATCAAAGCCCTGTATCAATCCCAGACTCATTCCACTTTTTCTCTCTCTCATCATCGACCTGTATCAATCCCAGACTCATTCCACTGTCTCCCTCTCTCTCTCATCAGAGCCCTGTATCAATCCCAGACTCATTCCACTGTGTCTCGCTCTCATCATAGCCTTGTGTCAATCCCATACTCATTCCACTGTGTCTCTCATCAAAGCCCCGTATCAATCCCACACTCATTCTGCTGTGTCTCTCTCTCTCTCTCTCTCTCTCATCATAGCCCTGTATCAATCCCTGACTCATTCCACTGTGTCTCTCTCTCATCATAGACCTGTATCAATCCGAGACTCATTCCACTTTCTCTCTCTCTCATCATAGCCCTGTATCAATCCCAGATTCATTCCACTGTCACTCTAACTCATTATTGACCTGAATCAATCCCAGACTCATTCCACTGTGTCTCTCTCACATCATAGCCCTGCATCAATCCCAGACTCATTCCACTGTTTCTCTCTCTCATCATAGCCCTGTATCATTCCCAGACTCATTCCTCTGTCTCTCTCTCATCAGAGCCCTGTATCAAACCCAAACTCATTCCACTGTCTCTCTCTCCGTCTCTCATCATAGACCTCTATCAATCCCAAAATCATTCCATTGTCTCTCTGTCTCTCATCATAGCCCTGTATCAATCCCAAACTCATTCCACTGTGTCTCTCTCTCATCATAGCGTTGTATCAATCCCAGACGCATTCCACTGTTTCTCTCTCTCTCTCATCATAGCCCTGTATCAATCCCAGACTTATTCCACTGTGTCCCTCTCTCATCATAGCCCTGCATCAATCCCAGACTCATTCCATTGTCACTCTATCTCATCATAGACCTGTATCAATCCCAGACTCATTCCACTGTCACGCTCTATCTCATCATAGCCCTGTATCAATCCCAGACTCATTCCACTGTCACTCTCTCTCTCATCATAGCCCTGTATCAATCCCAAACTCATTCCACTGTGTCTCTCTCTCATCAAAGCCCTGTATCAGTCCCAGACTCATTCCACTGTGTCTCTCTCTCATCATAGCCCTGTATCAATCCCAGACTCATTGCACTGTCTGTCTCTCGCTCTCTCATCATAGCCCTTTATTAATCCCAAACCCATTCCACTGTCTCTCTCTGTCATCAACGACCTCTATCAATCTCAGACTCATTCCACTGTCTGTCTCTCTCTCTCATCGTAGCCCTGTATCAATCCCAAACTAATCCGAACATTCTGCTCATTTCTTACTGCCCTCTATCAAACCCAAATGAATCCCTCTGTCCCCCTCTCACACCATACTCCTAAATGAATCATAGGCTGCGCCCATTACCACCTTACACTCCTGTATTAATCCCAAGTTAGTCCCACTACCCAGTGTTTTGATGCCTGATTTTGAGCTGCAAGATCTGTTCTCAATCTATCCCACTGAGCACCATGGTCGTGCCATAATACCCAGTGTGTGCTCCATTTTCATTTCTGGTGCCTCGGTCGATGCTTGGAAGTTCACCATCCTTATTCTGATTGGAGCTTTTCTGTCACTGTTCAATATAACTAAGTATGTTAGGGCAATTCAGGGGGTAGTCATGAGTCAAGCACACTGCTGTTGGTTTGGAGTGACAGATTGGCCAGACTGGGTCAGGCCACCAGATTTTCTGCTGTAAAGGGTATTAGTGATCCAGATGGGTTTACATGAGATTGCAATATTGTCAAATCTGTCATTTCAGATACCCGCCTTTATTGCCGAACGTCTTAATTCCTTCAATTTATATTTGCAAAGTGCCGGATAGGATTTGAACGCAAGTTCCTGGTCTCTAGAATACGAGCACCTGAAAACAAATCACTATACTGCAACGGTACAATAATATGGTGTACTGTTGGAATGTTGGCACTGCCGGTGTGCTGTACTGTCAGAGTGACAGTACTGAGTGAGCTCTGCACTGTTGCAGTGACAGTACTGAGGGAGTGCTCCACTGTCAGAAGGGCAGTGCTGAGGTAGCACTGCACTATCAGAGAGTAAAACCCCCGGAAGCGACGGCCTGCCGGCGGAGTTGTATTCGGCTCTGTGGGACTTGATCGGCCCAGACCTGCTAGAAGTGTACGAGAGTATGCTCCTGGCCGGCAGCATGTCAGAATCCATGAGGAAAGGCATCATCACCCTCATCTACAAGCACAAGGGGGAAAGGGAGGAAATTAGAAATTGGCGACCCATTTCACTGTTGAATGTGGACTATAAGATTCTGTCCAAGGTCATCGCCAACCGGGTCAAATCCGCTCTGGAATTGGTGATTCACCCTGACCAGACCTGCTCTGTGCCAGGCAGGAAGATCTCTGACAGCCTGGCGCTGCTCAGGGATACGATTGCCTATGTACAGGACAGGGGTGTGGATACCTGCCTCATCAGCTTGGATCAGGAGAAGGCCTTTGACAGAATATCGCACACCTACATGGGGGATGTGCTCTCCAAAATGGGGTTTGGGGAGGGAATTCGAAATTGGATCCAACTGCTCTACACTAACATCAGTAGCGCAGTCTCAATCAATGGGTGGGAAACAGATAGCTTTCCGATTAAATCTGGAGTCAGGCAGGGCTGTCCTCTCTCGCCTGTCCTTTTCGTGTGCTGCATAGAACCCTTTGCCGAGTCCATCAGGAAGGATCCGGGCATAGGAGGAGTGACGATCCCAGGCAGTGGAGGCACTCAGGTAAAAGCCTCCCTGTACATGGACGACGTCGCCGTCTTCTGCTCGGATCCGCTGTCGGTGCGCAGACTGATGCACGTCTGCGACCAGTTCGAACTGGCCTCGGGAGCCAAGGTAAATCGTGGGAAGAGCGAGGCCATGTTCTTTGGGAACTGGGCTGACCGATCCTTTGTCCCCTTCACTGTCAGGGCTGACGGCCTGAAGGTGCTGGGGATATGGTTCGGAGGGACCGGGGCATGCGTTAGAAACTGGAAGGAGCGAGTGGCTATGGTGAAAAGGAAACTGGGCATGTGGGAGCGACGCTCCCTCTCCATTGCGGGTAAGAACCTGGTCATCAGGTGTGAGGTACTCTCGCTGTTGCTGTACGTGGCGCAGGTCTGGCCCATTCCACACTCCTGCGCGATGGCGATCACTCGAGCCATCTTCCGCTTTATCTGGAGGTCGAAAATGGATCGTGTCTGCAGGGACGCGATGTACAAGCCTCTAGATAAAGGGGGAAAAAACGTGCCCAACATCGCCCTCATACTGATGGCCACCTTTGTGTGTGGCTGCATCAAGCGGTGCGTAGACCCTCAGTACGCAAACACCAAGTGTCACTACGTGCTGAGGTTCTACCTGTCCCCGGTGTTGCGAAGGATGGGTCTGGCCACGCTGCCGCGGAACGCTCCAAGTAGCTGGACCGTGCCGTACCACCTGTCCCTGGTGGAAAAATTGATGCAGAAAAACACCTTTGACCACAAGTCCATCAGGCAGTGGTCAGCACGTAACGTCCTAGAGGCCCTGAGGGAAAAGGAGAGGGTGGACCCTGTGGGATGGTTCCCCGAGCAGACTGTCAAAGTCATTTGGCAGAATGCTTCATCGCCAGAACTTTCCAACAAGCACCAAGACGTAGCTTGGCTGGTGGTGAGAAAGGCCCTACCCGTCAGATCCTTCCTACACGCCAGGAGGCTCACCCCCTCTGCACGTTGCCCTCGAGGTGGCTGTGGTGGGGAAGAGACCGTTGTTCACCTCCTTGTGGATTGTGCCTTTGCAAAGAAAGTCTGGAGAGAGATGCAGTGGTTGCTGTCGAGGTTCATCCCGAGCAGTTCTGTGACACAGGACTCTGTGCTCTACGGGCTGTTCCCAGGGACACACACCGAGACAAACATCGACTGCAGCTGGAGGATCATCAACTCGGTGAAAGAGGCGCTTTGGTCTGCCCGAAACTTGTTGGTCTTCCAGCACAAAGAGTTGTCCCCGACCGATTGTTGCGGACTGGCACAATCCAAAGTCCAGGACTACGTGCTGAGGGACGCACTAAAGCTTGGGGCAGCTGCCGCAAAGGCGCAATGGGGAAGGGTCGCTGTCTAAGACCTTTCTACCACAGCGCACCGAGAGACTGGGAACTGTTTAGAGCCCCTCGGGCTGTACAGATCAAAATGAAAGGCTGTAAATGATTGTAATATTGTTTGTACTGATGCACCTGGTGATACATTTTGTAAAAGTTTAACCTGGATTGTACACTTGTAATGTTGTTTTTGAAATGGTTTTGAATGTGATTGAAGATAATTTATGAATAAAGTATATTTTTACAAAAAAAAAAAAAAATCAGAGGGTTCTGCCGTTGCAACGGGAACGTGTGGTGATGGTGCATGTGTACAACCCCTTCGTCCCTGTCGCCGACGTGGTCACCTTCCTCACCAGGTACTTCGATAAGGTGGGGAGCGGCACCGAGATTCGAGACGACTTGGGGATCTGGACAGGCAAACGCCTGTTTAAGGTCACGCTAAAGACCGATGGTAAGGGAGCCATTTTCCACCCTCCTTCCAGTTTCGCTATCGGGGGAAACCGTGGCTACCTGGTCTACGCTGGGCAACCCATGCATTGTCGCTCATGCGGCAAGGCTGGCCATGTGGCGGCCAACTGCAGCGCCTCCCTCTGCAAGATCTGCAAACAGGAAGGGCACCAGACAAAAGACTGCAAACAGGCCAAGTGCTGCAACCTGTGTGGCGAGGCAAGTCACCTCTACAGGACCTGCCCCAAACGCTGCCGTACTTACGCACAGGCAGCCAAAGCCGACCAGGGGGAAGCAGAAGAAATGTTTCGTGTCACTCCAACCACCAAGGCCCCCAGGGAGCTCAACGGGACAAAGGAGGACACAGAGAGAGACAAGGTGGAGAAAGAGATTGAGGCAACAGAGAGCCAATCAACAGCACTACCCCCTGAACCTCCCAGTCCTCAGGACAGCGAATCAATGGAGGAGGAGGCAGCAGTGGAAAAGCAGCAGGGGGAGTGGCGGACGGTGAAGAAGAAGAAAAGTAAGAGGGAGCGAAGAAGAAGCAAAGGCGTTTCCCAGAGAAGCGGCAAGAGGCGTCTCCCATCCGACACGGATGACAAGGGCAGCAGCTCTTCGGATGATGAAGTGCCAGGGCGGCACCGACAGAAGAGGCGGCAAAGCTCCAGGGCGTTGGAGGACGAGACACCCGAGCTCCAGAAAATTGGAGACAACAAGGAGACCAGCGCACCCCAACTTTGCCTGCAACCTGAGGAGGCCAGTGCACCACAGCCCCTGGAATCTGGGAGCAGTGAGGCAATCATCGCACCCCAGCTCCAGGAAGCCGGGAACAGCAACACCCCAGAGGGGGTGAGTTTTGGAGAAGCTTCTCCAGCAAAGGTCATCTCAAAACCCACTCTCTACGTGAACCTCCAGATGCCACCGGAGCAGAACACGGCCAAGGAGATCTACCTCAGCCCATCCAAAGTGAAGGAATTTGAGCTCACTACGGGTATGAAGGAGCAGACTAAAGGTCTGGGACTCTCAGAGACAGTGGGTTTGGTAGGAGAATAAATGCTTTAAAATGGGTTTAAAGATTGTATCCATAAATGTGCGTAGCATTAAATCTACTACGCGATGTGTTGCGACCTTGGACTACCTAGCCAAGGTCAAAGCTGACCTGTTGTTTCTGCAGGAGTGTGCGATACCGCACCTCAGCTCCTACAGGCAATGGTCACGATGGTGGTCCCACGGGCCATCGATCTGGTCGGGCGGAAACGACTCTCGTTCCTCCGGCCTGGGTATTCTGCTGCGGGGAGGCAACTTCACCGTCTCCGAGGTCAAGGAGGTGGTGGGCGGGCGACTCCTCGTAGCAGACGTAATGTACAAGAACGCTCCACTCCGGTTAATTAACGTGTATGGCCCGGCACAAGGGGCTGAGCGGCTGGAGGTTTTTCAGCAGCTCCCACTGCTGCTGGCGACCTCCAGGCCGGTCATTCTGGGCGGGGACTTCAACTGCATCATCGATGCGGCTGGACGATCCGGCAGGGCCGGCAGCAGATTGGACGCTACGTCCAGATCCCTGATAGAAACTGTAAAGGATGCCAAGCTGCACGACGTCTTCAGCAACCCTGCAGACGGAGCGCAGCGTAGATACACCTGGTCGCGGCCAGACGGGTCCATTCGTTCCAGGATAGACTTCCTGTTTGTGTCCCGTGCATTCACAGTCAGATCCACCGAGGTCAAGCCGGTGTTCTTCTCTGACCACTGCCTCCTACTGGCGGACTGCCACTTGGAGAAGGACCTGAGGGTGGGCAGGGGGACATGGAAGCTAAATGTGCAACTGCTGACCCCAGAGAACATTGAGGAGCTCAAGAGGGATTACAAAGGTTGGAGAACCGTGACACCCCTCTTTGAGTCCCTGACACACTGGTGGGAAGCGAACAAGGGAAGCATCAAGAGGTTTTTCATCCTCAAAGGCACCCAGAAAGCCAGAAAGGAACAGAGGGAAATGTCCCGACTCCAGAAAAAGATGCAGAATCTGCTCCGGCTGCAGTCGATGGGGGTCGATGTCAAGGAGGAGCTCCAAGAGGTGAAGGGCCAGCAAGCCTCGCACTTTGCCTCGGAGGCCTCCAAGATCATCTTCCGTTCCAGAGTCCGCTCCGTGGAGCAGGATGAGACGTGCTCACGTTTCTTCTTCCAAAAGGTACACAGAGAGCGCTCTGTGATCAGCAGCCTGAAGGAAGAAGACGGCTCAGTAAAGTCATCACGGTCCGACATTCTGAGGATCAGCAAATCCTTTTATGCCGGATTGTATGACGTGAAGCCCACGGACAGCACGGCCTCCCAGTCCTTCCTGTCCTCTATCACGGAGGTCTTAGACCACAGTACGCGGGACAGCCTGGACAAACCGCTAACCCCTGATGAACTGACTAAGGCCCTTGAGTCCTTGGAGAAGAGTAAAACTCCCGGAAGCGACGGCTTGCCGGCGGAGTTGTATTCGGCTCTGTGGGACTTGATCGGCCCAGACCTGCTAGGAGTGTACGAGAGTATGCTCCTGGCCGGTAGTATGTCAGAATCCATGAGGAAAGGCATCATCACCCTCATCTACAAGCACAAGGGGGAAAGGGAGGAAATTAGAAATTGGCGACCCATTTCACTGTTGAATGTGGACTATAAGATTCTGTCCAAGGTCATCGCCAACCGGGTCAAATCCGCTCTGGAATTGGTGATTCACCCTGACCAGACCTGCTCTGTGCCAGGCAGGAAGATCTCTGACAGCCTGGCGCTGCTCAGGGATACGATTGCCTATGTACAGGACAGGGGTGTGGATACCTGCCTCATCAGCTTGGATCAGGAGAAGGCCTTTGACAGAATATCGCACACCTACATGGGGGATGTGCTCTCCAAAATGGGGTTTGGGGAGGGAATTCGAAATTGGATCCAACTGCTCTACACTAACATCAGTAGCGCAGTCTCAATCAATGGGTGGGAAACAGATAGCTTTCCGATCAAATCTGGAGTCAGGCAGGGCTGTCCTCTCTCGCCTGTCCTTTTCGTGTGTTGCATAGAACCCTTTGCCGAGTCCATCAGGAAGGATCCGGGCATAAGAGGAGTGACGATCCCAGGCAGTGGAGGCACTCAGGTAAAAGCCTCCCTGTACATGGACGACGTCGCCATCTTCTGCTCGGATCCGCTGTCGGTGCGCAGACTGATGCACATCTGCGACCAGTTCGAATTGGCCTCGGGAGCCAAGGTAAATCGTGGGAAGAGCGAGGCCATGTTCTTTGGGAACTGGGCTGACCGATCCTTTGTCCCCTTCACTGTCAGGGCTGACGGCCTGAAGGTGCTGGGGATATGGTTCGGAGGGACCGGGGCATGCGTTAGAAACTGGAAGGAGCGAGTGGCTATGGTGAAAAGGAAACTGGGCATGTGGGAGCGACGCTCCCTCTCCATTGCGGGTAAGAACCTGGTCATCAGGTGTGAGGTACTCTCGCTGTTGCAGTACGTGGCGCAGGTCTGGCCCATTCCAGACTCCTGCGCGATGGCGATCACTCGAGCCATCTTCCGCTTTATCTGGAGGTCGAAAATGGATCGTGTCCGCAGGGACGCGATGTACAAGCCTCTAGATAAAGGGGGAAAAAACGTGCCCAACATCGCCCTCATACTGATGGCCACCTTTGTGTGTGGCTGCATCAAGCGGTGCGTAGACCCTCAGTACGCAAACACCAAGTGTCACTACGTGCTGAAGTTCTACCTGTCCCCGGTGTTGCGAAGGATGGGTCTGGCCACGCTGCCGCGGAACGCTCCAAGTAGTTGGACCGTGCCGTACCACCTGTCCCTGGTGGAAAAATTGATGCAGAAAAACACCTTTGACCACAAGTCCATCAGGCAGTGGTCAGCACGTAACGTCCTAGAGGCCCTGAGGGAAAAGGAGAGGGTGGACCCTGTGGGATGGTTCCCCGAGCAGACTGTCAAAGTCATTTGGCAGAATGCCTCATCGCCAGAACTTTCCAACAAGCACCAAGACGTAGCTTGGCTGGTGGTGAGAAAGGCCCTACCCGTCAGATCCTTCCTACACGCCAGGAGGCTCACCCCCTCTGCACGTTGCCCTCGAGGTGGCTGTGGTGGGGAAGAGACCGTTGTTCACCTCCTTGTGGATTGTGCCTTTGCAAAGAAAGTCTGGAGAGAGATGCAGTGGTTGCTGTCGAGGTTCATCCCGAGCAGTTCTGTGACACAGGACTCTGTGCTCTACGGGCTGTTCCCAGGGACACACACCGAGACAAACATCGACTGCAGCTGGAGGATCATCAACTCGGTGAAAGAGGCGCTTTGGTCTGCCCGAAACTTGTTGGTCTTCCAGCACAAAGAGTTGTCCCCGACCGATTGTTGCGGACTGGCACAATCCAAAGTCCAGGACTACGTGCTGAGGGACGCACTAAAGCTTGGGGCAGCTGCCGCAAAGGCGCAATGGGGAAGGGTCGCTGTCTAAGACCTTTCTACCACAGCGCACCGAGAGACTGGGAACTGTTTAGAGCCCCTCGGGCTGTACAGATCAAAATGAAAGGCTGTAAATGATTGTAATATTGTTTGTACTGATGCACCTGGTGATACATTTTGTAAAAGTTTAACCTGGATTGTACCCTTGTAATGTTGTTTTTGAAATGGTCTGGAATGTGATTGAAGATATTTTATGAATAAAGTATATTTTTACAAAAAAAAAAAAAATCAGAGGGTCAGTAATGAATGACTGCTGCACGATCAGAAGGTCAGTACTGAGGGAGTGCTGCAGTGTCAGACGGTCAGCACTGTGGGAGTGCTGCACTGTGGGAGGGTCAGGACTGAGGGAACGCTGCACTGTCGGAGGGTCAGTACTGAGGGAGTGCTGCAGTGCCAGAGGACCAGCACTGAGGGATCAATGCATAACTGGTGCCAAAGTGGTAAGCGCTGTTTCATAGGGCTGAAACCTCTCGAGTAGTTTCCTGAGCCGACGAACTTCAGATTCAGAGATGAGAGGACGCAATTGAGGTGCACTCGAAACAGACCGAAATCTCATCGGTGTGGTATCCAAAACTGCTATATAAAACCTTTGGCCGGCAATGTGTTTACGCAGGCATGTTTTTCTAAAATAGTTTTTTGCCCTGGAGCCGTCCCTTCCCGTAGAAGCTGACAAACTGCATTCAATCTGGTGCAGGGAGATCACTATCAGATTGTCGTAGGAATAGGTATGAGGAAGTCAGTACTTTACGCATCGAGCACTTCCAAGGGAAGACTTGGGAAACAGAATGGTGGAATTTTTTGCCTTCAATAATTCTTCAATTCCTATTTGTCCACACCATTCAGACAGCAGCTTCAAGTTCACAACACCTCGTTGTGGGGAATCACTTCTCCTTCTCTGTGGATCTTTTGCCTTCATCTTCAGTCTATGTCCTTTGGTCAGAAAAACTCCTGCCAGTGGGGAGACGGTGAAACTTTTCATGATTTTGAAAGCCTCCATTAAATCTCCTCTTAATCTTCTCTGCTCTCAGGAGGAGATTTAATAGAGACTTCAGTCTCTCCAGGTTAACTGAAGTACCTCCTCCTTGATGCCGGTCCAGCCACTCCATTCTCACACCATCTCCAAAGCCCTTCAGATCGTTCCCCAGATATTTTATCCCAAAAATATTAAACTATCTTGTAAGGATAGTATTCTAAAGGGTGTGCAGGAGCAGGGAGTCCTGGGTGTATATGTACATAAGTTATTATAGGTGACAGGACAGGTAGAGAGAGCTGTTTCTAAAGCATGCAGTATTCTAAACTTCATTAACAGGGACATAGAGCACAAGAGCAGGGAGGTTATGATGAACTTAGATAAGACAATGGTTAGATCTCAGCTGGAGTACTGTGCACATTTCTGGGCGCCACACTATGGGAAGGGTGTGAACGCATTGGAGAGAGTGCAGAAGAGGTTTACCAGAATGGTTCCAGGGATGAGGCGCTTCAGTAATGAGGAAAGATTGGAGCAGTTGGGAGTGAGGAGAATTGATGGAAGATTTAAAAATCATGAGGGGTCTGGACAGAGTATATAGGGAGAAACTGTTCAAAATCGTCAACAGGTCAAGAACCAGAGGGCACAGTTTCATAGTGTTTTGCAAACAAAGTAAATGCGAGGTGAGCAAATGTTTTTTCACACAACGAGCAGTTAGGGTTTGGAATGCACTGCCTGGAAGTGTGGTGGAGGCAGGTTTGATTGAGGCATTCAGGAGGGCATGGGATGGTTATTTAAATAGAAACAGTGTGCTGGGGTACGGGGAACAGGCAGGAGATAGGCACTAAGTTAAAATGCTCAGAGAGCCGGTGCAGACACGATGGGCCGAATGGCCTCCTTCTGAACTGTTACTATCCTGGGATTCTGGGATTGTTAGAATGTTGCGTCACCCCCGCAAAGATTGCTAACCGAAAATGTTAGTTTATTCCTATCTCTGTTTATTGTCCAATAGAATTCCTCAAACAAAGTTAACATATCACCCCCAATCCCAGATGACAGAGAGTGTGATTAAAGAGACTTTCTTCAACTGTAAAGCTTCATTGATTAGCCCCCAGCCCTTTCCTTAGGGTTTGTGTTTCCAGCTGAGCCAGTGACGGAGTTCATCATTCTCCTGGGCCACAATACATTTCTCCACAGCACTGTATCAATCCCAGACTCATTCCACTGTCTCTCTCTCATCATAGACCAGGATTAATCGCAAACTCATTACACTGTCTCTCTCTCACTCTCTCATCATAGACCTGTATCAATCCCAGACTCATTCCGCTGTGTGTCTCATCATAGCCCTGTATCATTCCCAGAATCATTCCTCTGTCTCTCTCTCATCAGAGCCCTGTATCAATCCCAAACTCATTCCACTGTGTCTCTCATCATAGTCCTGTATCAATCCCAGACTCGTTACAATTTTTCTCTCTGTCTCTCATCATAGCCCTGTATCAATCCCAAACTCATTCCTCTGGTTCTCTATCTCATCAGAGCCCTGTATCAATCCCAGACTCATTCCACTGTCACTCCCTCTCTCATCATAGCCCTGTATCAATCCCTTACTAATTCATCTGTGTCTCTCTCTCTCATCATAGACCTGTATCAATGCCAGACTCATTCCTCTGTGTCTCTCTCATCATACTCCTGTATCAATCCCAGACTCAATCCACTCACTCTCTCTCATCATAGCCCTGTATCAATCCCAAACTCATTCCACTGTGTCTCTCTCATCATAGACCTGCATCAATCCCGGAGTCATTCCACTGTCTCCCTCACTCTCATCATAGTCCTGTATCAATCCCACACTCATTCCACTGTCTCTCTCTCCCATCATAGCCCTGTGTCAATCCCAGACTCATTACACTGTGTCTCTTTCATCAGAGCCCTGTATCAATCCCAGAATCATTCCACTGTGTTCTCTCATCATACTCCTGTATCAATCCCAGACTCATTCCACTGTCACTCTCTATCTCATCCTAGACCTGGATCAATCCCGGAGTCATTCCACTGTCACTCTCTCTCAGCAAACCACTGTATCAATCCCAGGCTCATTCCATTTTCTCTCTCTCTCGTCATAGCCCTGTATCAATCCCAGACTCATTCCACTGTGTCTCTCTCTGATCATAGATCTGTATCAATGCCAGACTCATTCCACTGTGTGTCTCTCTCTCTCATCATAGTCCTATATCAATTCCAGACTCATTCCACTGTCACTCTATATCTCATCATAGTCCTGTATCAATAACAAACTCATTCCACTGTCACTCTCTTTCTCATCATAGCCCTGTATCAATCCCAGACTCATTCCACTGTCTCTCTCTCTCCCTCTCTCTCCCTCTCATCATAGCCCTGTATCAATCCGAGACTCATACCACTGTTTCTGTCTCTCATCATAGCCCTGTATCAATCCCAGACTCATTCCATTGTGTTTTCTCATCATACTACTGTATCAATCCCAGACTCATTCCACTGTCACTCTCTATCTCATCCTAGATCTGGATCAATCCCGGAGTCATTCCACTGTCACTCTTTCTCAACAAATCCATTATCAATCCCAGGCTCATTCCATTTTCTGTCTCTCTCATCATAGCCCTGTATCAATCCCAGACTCATTCCACTGTGTCTCTCTCTGATCATAGATCTTTATCAATGCCAGACTCATTCCACTGTGTGTCTCTCTCTCTCATCATAGCCCTGTATCAATCCCAGACTCATTCCACTGTCACTCTCTATCTCATCATAGACCTGTATCAATCCCAGACTCATTCCACTGTCACTCTCTATCTCATCATAGACTTCTATCAATCCCAGACTCATTCCACTGTGTCTCTCTCTCTCTCATCATAGCCCTGTATCAATCCCAGACTCATTCCACTGTTTCTCTCTCTCATCATAGCCCTGTATCAATCCCAGACTAATTCCACTTTGTCTCTCTCTCATCATAGTCCTGTATCAATCCTAGACTCATTCCACAGTTTCTCTCTCTCATCATAGCCCTGTATCAATCCCAGACACATTCCACTGTCTCTCTCTCTCTCTCATCATAGCCCTCTATCAATCCCAGACTCATTCCACTGTGTCTCTCTCTCATCATGGCCCTGTATCAATGCCAGACACATTCCAGTGTCTCTCTCTCTCTCTAAACATTGCCCTGTATCAATCCCTGACTCATTCCACTCTCTCTCTGCCTCTCTCTCTCATCATTTCCCTGTCATAATCCTAAACTCATTCCACTGTCTCCCTCTGTCATCAAAGATCTGTATCAATCCCAGACTCGTTCCACTGTCTGTCTCTCTCTCATCATAGCCTTGTATCAATCCCTGACTCATTCCATTGTCTCTGATTCTCTCTCCACAAACCCCTGTATCAATCCCAGTCTCATTCCACCTTCTCTCTCTCTCATCATAGCCCTGTATCAATCCCAGACTCATTCCACTGTCTCTCTCTCTCTCACCCTCTCATCATAGCCCTGTATCAATCCCAGACTCATTTCACTGTGTCTCTCTCTCATCATAGCCTTGTATCAATCCCTGACTCATTCCATTGTCTCTGTTTCTCTCTCATCATAGCCCCGTATCAATCCGAGACTCATTCCACTTGTCTCTCTCTCTCTCTCATCATAGATCTGTATCAATCCTAATCTCATTCTACTGTGTCTCTCTCTCATCATAGCATTGTATCAATCCCAGACTCATTCCACTGTGTCTCTCTCTCTCTCTCTCTCATCATAGACCTGTATCAATCCGATACTCATTCCACTGTCTCTCTCTCACATCATACCCTGTATCAATCCCAGATTCATTGTACTGTCACTCTCTCTCTCATCATAGTCCTGTGTCAATCCCAAACTCATTCCACTGTGTATCTCTCTGATCAAAGCCCTGTATCAATCCCAGACTCATTCCACTTTTTCTCTCTCTAATCATAAATCTGTATCAATCCCAGACTCATTCCACTGTCACTCTCTATCTCATCCTAGACCTGGATCAATCCTGGAGTCATTCCACTGTCACTCTCTCTCAGCAAACCACTGTATCAATCCCAGGCTCATTCCATTTTCTCTCTCTCTCGTCATAGCCCTGTATCAATCCCAGACTCATTCCACTGTGTCTCTCTCTGATCATAGATCTGTATCAATGCCAGACTCATTCCACTGTGTGTCTCTCTCTCTCATCATAGTCCTGTATCAATCCCAGACTCATTCCACTGTCACTCTATATCTCATCATAGTCCTGTATCAATAACAAACTCATTCCACTGTCACTCTCTTTCTCATCATAGCCCTGTATCAATCCCAGACTCATTCCACTGTCTCTCTCTCTCTCCCTCTCTCTCCCTCTCATCATAGCCCTGTATCAATCCGAGACTCATACCACTGTTTCCGTCTCTCATCATAGCCCTGTATCAATCCCAGACTCATTCCACTGTGTTCTCTCATCATACTACTGTATCAATCCCAGACTCATTCCACTGTCACTCTCTATCTCATCCTAGATCTGGATCAATCCCGGAGTCATTCCACTGTCACTCTTTCTCAACAAATCCATTATCAATCCCAGGCTCATTCCATTTTCTGTCTCTCTCATCATAGCCCTGCATCAATCACAGACTCATTCCACTGTGTGTCTCTCTCTCTCATCATAGCCCTGAATCAATCCCCGACTCATTGCACTGTGTGTCTCTCTCTCTCATCATAGCCTTGTATCAATCCCAGACTCATTCCACTGTCACTCTAACTCATTACAGACCTGAATCAATCCCAGACTCATTCCACTGTGTGTCTCTCTCTCTCATCATAGCCCTGTATCAATCCCAGACTCATTCCACTGACACTAACTCATCATAGACCTGTATCAATCCCAGACTCATTCCACTGTCACTCTCTGTCTCATCATAGACTTCTATCAATCCCGGACTCATTCCACTGTCACTCTAACTCATTACAGACCTGAATCAATCCCAGACTCATTCCACTGTGTGTCTCTCTCTCTCATCATAGCCCTGTATCAATCCCAGACTCATTCCACTGACACTCTAACTCATCATAGACCTGTATCAATCCCAGACTCATTCCACTGTCACTCTCTATCTCATCATAGACTTCTATCAATCCCGGACTCATTCCACTGTCACTCTCTCTCTCTCATCATAGCCCTGTATCAATCCCAGACTCATTCCACTGTCACTCTAACTCATTACAGACCTGAATCAATCCCAGACTCATTCCACTGTCACTCTCTCTCTCATCATAGCCCTGTATCAATCCCAGACTCATTCCACTGTTTCTCTCTCTCATCAAAGCCCTGTATCAATCCCAGAAACATTCCAGTGTCTCTCTCTCTCTCTAAACATTGCCCTGTATCAATCCCAGACTCAGTCCACTCTCTCTCTGCCTCTCTCTCTCATCATTTCCCTGTAATAATCCTAAACTCATTCCACTGTCTCCCTCTGTCATCAAAGATCTGTATCAATCCCAGACTCGTTCCACTGTCTTTCTCTCTCTCTCTCATCATAGCCCTGTATCAATCCCAGACTCATTCCACTGTCTGTCTCTCTGTCATCATAGCCTTGTATCAATCCCTGACTCATTCCATTGTCTCTGTTTCTCTCTCCACAAACCCCTGTATCAATCCCAGTCTCATTCCACCTTCTCTCTCTCTTATCATAGCCCTTTATCAATCCCAGACTCATTCCACTGTCTCTCTTTCTCTCACCCTCTCATCATAGCCCTGTATCAATCCCAGACTCATTTCACTGTGTCTCTCTCTCATCATAGCCTTGTATCAATCCCTGACTCATTCCACTGTCTCTGTTTCTCTCTCATCATAGCCCCGTATCAATCCCAGACTCATTCCACTGTTACTCTCTCTCATCATAGCCCTGTATCAATCCCAGACTAATTCCACTTTGTCTCTCTCTCATCATAGCCCTCTATCAATCCCAGACTCATTCCACTGTGTCTCTCTCTCATCATAGCCCTGTATCAATCCCAGAAACATTCCAGTGTCTCTCTCTCTCTCTAAACATTGCCCTGTATCAATCCCAGACTCAGTCCACTCTCTCTGCTTCTCTCTCTCATCTTTTCCCTGTAATAATCCTAAACTCATTCCACTGTCTCCCTCTGTCATCAAAGATCTGTATCAACCCCAGACTCGTTCCACTGTCTTTCTCTCTCTCTCTCATCATAGCCCTGTATCAATCCCAGACTCATTCCACTGTCTGTCTCTCTCTCATCATAGCCTTGTATCAATCCCTGACTCATTCCATTGTCTCTGTTTCTCTCTCCACAAACCCCTGTATCAATCCCAGTCTCATTCCACCTTCTCTCTCTCTCATCATAGCCCTGTATCAATCCCAGACTCATTCCACTGTCTCTCTTTCTCTCACCCTCTCATCATAGCCCTGTATCAATCCCAGACTCATTTCACTGTGTCTCTCTCTCATCATAGCCTTGTATCAATCCCTGACTCATTCCACTGTCTCTGTTTCTCTCTCATCATAGTCCCGTATCAATCCGAGACTCATTCCACTTGTCTCTCTCTCTCTCTCTCATCATTGATCTGTATCAATCCTAATCTCATTCTACTGTGTCTCTCTCTCATCATAGCATTGTGTCAATCCCAGACTCATTCCACTGTGTCTCTCTCTCTCTCTCTCTCTCTCATCATAGACCTGTATCAATCCGATACTCATTCCACTGTCTCTCTCTCACATCATACCCTGTATCAATCCCAGATTGATTGTACTGTCACTCTCTCTCTCATCATAGCCCTGTGTCAATCCCAAACTCATTCCGCTGTCTCTCTCTCTGATCAAAGCCCTGTATCAATCCCAGACTCATTCCACTTTTTCTCTCTCTAATCATAAATCTGTATCAATCCCAGACTCATTCCACTGTGTTCTCTCATCATACTCCTGTATCAATCCCAGACTCATTCCACTGTCACTCTCTATCTCATCCTAGACCTGTATCAATCCCGGAGTCATTCTACTGTCTCTCTCACTCAGCAAACCACTGTATCAATCCCAGGCTCAATCCATTTTCTCTCTCTCTCGTCATAGCCCTGTATCAATCCCAGACTCATTCCACTCTCTCTCTCTCTCTCATCATAGTCCTGTATCAATCCCAGACTCATTCCACTGTGTCTCTCTCTGATCATAGATCTGTATCAATGCCAGACTCATTCCACTGTGTGTCTCTCTCTCTCATCATAGCCCTGTATCAATCCCAGACTCATTCCACTGTCACTCTATATCTCATCATAGTCCTGTATCAATCACAAACTCATTCCACTGTCACTCTCTATCTCATCATAGACTTCTATCAATCCCATACTCATTCCGCTGTCACTCTCTCTCTCATCATAGCCCTGTATCAATCCCAAACTCATTCCACTCTCTCTCTCTCTCTCTCATCATAGTCCTGTATCAATCCCAGACTCATTCCACTGTGTCTCTCTCTGATCATAGATCTGTATCAATGCCAGACTCATTCCACTGTGTCTCTCTCTCTCATCATAGACCTGTATCAATCCCAGACTCATTCCACTGTCACTCTCTTTCTCATCATAGCCCTGTATCAATCCCAAACTCATTCCACTCTCTCTCTCTCCCTCTCTCTCTCTCTCTCTCATCATTGCCCTGTAATAATCCTAAACTCATTCCACTGTCTCCCTCTCTCATCAACGATCTGTTTCAATCCCAGACTCGTTCCACTGTCTTTCTCTCTCTCTCTCATCATAGCCCTGTATTAATCCCAAACTCATTCCACTGTGTCTCTCCCTCATCATAGCCTTGTATCAATCCCAAAGTCATTCCACTGTGTCTCTCTCTCTCATCATAGCCCTGTATCAATCCCAGACTCATTCCACTGTCTCTCTCTGTCTCTTTCTCTCTCTCAGCTTAGCCCTGTATCAATCCCTGACACATTCCACTGTGTCTCTCTCTCATCATAGACCTGTATCAATCCGAGGCTCATTCCACTTTCTCTCTCTGTCATCATAGCCCTGTATCAATCCCAGACTCATTCCACTTTGTCTCTCTCTCATCATAGCCCTGTATCAATCCCTGACTCATTCCACTGTGTCTCTCGCTCATCATAGCCCTGTGTCAATCCCAGACTCATTACACTGTGTCTCTTTCATCAGAGCCCTGTATCAATCCCAGACTCATTGCACTGTGTTCTCTCATCATACTCCTGTGTCAATCACAGACTCATTCCACTGTGTCTCTCTCTGATCATAGATCTGTATCAGTGCCAGACTCATTCCACTGTGTGTCTCTCTCTCTCATCATAGCCCTGTATCAATCCCAGACTCATTCCACTGTGTGTCTCTCTCTCTCATCAGAGTCCTGTATCAATCCCAAACTCATTCCACTGTGTCTCTCTCATCGTAGACCTGTATCAATCCCAGACTCATTCCACTGTCACTCTCTATCTCATCATAGACTTCAATCAATCCCAGACTCATTCCAGTGTCTCTCTCTCTCTCTCATCATAGCCCTGTATCAGTCCCAGACTCATTCCACTGTGTCTCTCTCTCTCTCTCTCTCTTTCATCATAGACCTGTATCAATCCGAGACTCATTCCACTGTCTCTCTCTCACATCATACCCTGTATCAATCCCAGATTCATTGTACTGTCACTCTCTCTCTCATCATAGCCCTGTATCAATCCCAGACTCATTGCACTGTCTCTCTCTCTCTCTCATCATAGCACTGTATCAATTCCGGACTCATTGCACTGTTTCTCTCTCTCATCCGAGCCGTGTATCAATCCCAGACTCATTCCACTGCCTCTCTCTTTTTCTAATCATAGCCCTGTATCAATCCCAGACTCATTTCAGTGTGTCTCTCTCTCATCATAGAACTGTATCAATCCCAGACTCATTCCTCTCTCTCTCTCTCTTTCTTATCATAGCCCTGTGTCAATCCCAAACCAATTCCACTGTGTCTCTCTCTCATCAAAGCCCTGTATCAATCCCATACTCATTCCACTGTCACTCTCTTTCTCATCATAGACCTGTATCAATCCAAGACTCATTCTACTTTATCTCTCTCACTCTCTGATCATTGCTCTGTAATAATCCTAAACTCATTCCACTGTCTCCCTCTCTCATCAACGATCTGTTTCAATCCCAGACTCGTTCCACTGTCTTTCTCTCTCTCTCTCATCATAGCCCTGTATTAATCCCAAACTCATTCCACTGTGTCTCTCCCTCATCATAGCGTTGTATCAATCCCTGACTCATTCCACTGTGTGTCTCTCTCAGCTTAGCCCTGTATCAATACCTGACACATTCCACTGTGTCTCTCTCTCATCATAGACCTGTATCAATCCGAGGCTCATTCCACTTTCTCTCTCTGTCATCATAGCCCTGTATCAATCCCAGACTCATTCCACTTTGTCTCTCTCTCATCATAGCCCTGTATCAATCCCTGACTCATTCCACTGTGTCTCTCGCTCATCATAGTCCTGTATCAATCCCAGACTCATTCCACTGTCTCCCATCATAGCCCTGTGTCAATCCCAGACTCATTGCACTGTGTTCTCTCTCTGATCATAGACCTGTATCAGTGCCAGACTCATTCCACTGTGTATCTCTCTCTCTCATCATAGCCCTGTATCAATCCCAGACTCATTCCACTGTCTACCATCATAGCCCTGTGTCAATCCCAGACTCATTACACTGTGTCTCTTTCATCAGAGCCCTGTATCAATCCCAGACTCATTGCACTGTGTTCTCTCATCATACTCCTGTGTCAATCACAGACTCATTCCACTGTGTCTCTCTCTGATCATAGATCTGTATCAATCCCAAACTCATTCCACTGTGTCTCTCTCATCATAGCCCTGTATCAATCCCAAACTCATTCCACTGTCACTCTCTATCTCATCATAGACTTCAATCAATCCCAGACTCATTCCAGTGTCTCTCTCTCTCTCTCATCATAGCCCTGTATCAATCCCAGACTCGTTCCACTGTCTTTCTCTCTCTCTCTCATCATAGCCCTGTATCAATCCCAGACTTATTCCATTGTCTCTGTTTCTCTCTCCACAAACCCCTGTATCATTCCCAGTCTCATTCCACCTACTCTCTCTCTCATCATAGCCCTGTATCAATCCCAGACTCATTCCACTGTCTCTCTCTCTCTCACCCTCTCATCATAGCCCTTTATCAATCCCAGACTCATTTCACTGTGTCTCTCTCTCATCATAGCCCCGTATCAATCCCAGACTCATTCCACTGTCTCTCTCTCTCTCACCCTCTCATCATAGCCCTTTATCAATCCCAGACTCATTTCACTGTGTCTCTCTCTCATCATAGCCTTGTATCAATCCCTGACTAATTCCACTGTCTCTGTTACTCTCTCATCATAGCCCTGTATCAATCCCAGACTCATTCCACTGTGTCTCTCTCTCTCTCTCTCATCATAGACCTGTGTCAATCCGAGACTCATTCCACTGTCTCTCTCTCACATCATACCCTGTATCAATCCCAGATTCATTGTACTGTCACTCTCTCTCTCATCATAGCCATGTGTCAATCCCAAACTCATTCCACTGTGCCTCTCTCTCATCAAAGCCCTGTGTCAATCCGAGACTCATTCCACTGTCTCTCTCTCACATCATACCCTGTATCAATCCCAGATTCATTCCACTGTCACTGTCTATCTCACCATAGCCCTGTATCAATCCCAGAAACATTCCACTGTCTCTCTCTCTCATCATAGCCCTGTATCAATTCCAGACTCATTGCACTGTTTCTCTCTCTCATCCGAGCCGTGTATCAATCCCAGACTCATTCCACTGTCTCTCTCTCTCTCTCTCTCTCTCTCTCTCATCATAGCCCAGTACCAATCCTAGACTCTTTCCACTGCCTCTCTCTTTTTCTAATCATAGCCCTGTATCAATCCCAGACTCATTTCAGTGTGTCTCTCTCTCATCATAGAACTGTATCAATCCCAGACTCATTCCTCTCTCTCTCTGTCTTTCTCATAATAGCCCTGTGTCAATCCCAAACCAATTCCACTGTGCCTCTTTCTCATCAAAGCCCTGTATCAATCCCAGACTCATTTTACTTTTTCTCTCTCTCATCATAGACCTGTATCAATCCCAGACCCATTCCACTGTCTCCCTCTCTCTCTCATCAGAGCCCTGTATAAATCCCAGACTCATTCCACTCTGTCTTTCTCTCATCAAAGCCCTGTATCAATCCCACATTCATTCCACTTTCTCCCTCTCTCATCATAGCATTGTATCAATCCCACACTCATTCCACTGTGTCTCTCTCTCATCATAGACCTTTATCAATCCGAGACTCATTCCACTTTCTCTCTTTCTCATCATCGCCGTGTATCAATCCCAGACTTATTCCACTGTCTCTCTCTCTCTCACCCTCTCATTGTAGCCCTGTATCAATCCCAGACTCATTTCAATGTGACTCTCTCTCATCATAGCCCCGTATCAATCCCAGACTCATTCCACTGTCTCTCTCTCTCTCAAGATAGATCTGTATCAATCCTAAACTCATTCCACTGTGTCTCTCTCTCATCATAGCCCCGTATCAATCCCAGACTCATTCCACTGTGTCTCTCTCACATCATAGCCCTGTATCAATCCCAGACTCATTCCATTGTGTCTCTCTCTCTTATCATAGCCCTGTATCAATCCCAGACCTATTCCACTGTCTCTCTCTCCCATCATATCCCTGTGTCAATCCCAGACTCATTCCACTGTCACTCTCTATCTCATCCTAGATCTGGATCAATCCCGGAGTCATTCCACTGTCACTCTTTATCAACAAACCCCTGTATCAACCCCAGGCTCATTCAATTTTCTCTCTCATCATAGCCCTGTATCAATGCCAGACTCATTCCACTGTCTCTCTCTCACATCATACCCTGTATCAATCCCAGATTCATTGTACTGCCACTCTCTCTCTCATCATAGCCCTGTGTCAATCCCAAACTCATTCCACTGTGTCTCTCTCTCATCCAAGCCCTGTATCAATCCCAGACTCATTCCACTTTTTGTCTCTCTCATTTTCGACCTGTATCAATCCCAGACTCATTCCACTGTCTCCCCCTCTCTCTCATCAGAGCCCTGTATCAATCCCAGACCCATTGCACTGTGTCTCGCTCTCATCATAGTCTTGTGTCAATCCCCTATCTGTCATCAAAGCCCTGTATCAATCCCAGACTCATTCCACTTTCTCTCTCTCTCATCATAGCCCTGTATCAATCCCTGACTCATTCCACTGTGTCTCTCTCTCATCATAGACCTGTATCAATCCGAGACACATTACACTTTCTCTCTCTCTCATCATAGCCCTGTATCAATCCCAGACCTATTCCACTGTCTCTCTCTCTCTCTCTCATCATAGCCCTGTATGAATCCCAGACTCATTCCACTGTGTCTCTCACTCATCATAGACCTGAATCAATCCCAGATTCATTCCACTATCTCTCTCTCTCATCATAGACCAGTATCAATCCCACACTCATTCCACTGTCTCCCTATCTCTCATCATAGACCTGTATCAATCCCAGACTCATTCCACTGTCACTCCCTCTCACATCATAGCCCTGTATCAATCCCTTACTCATTCCTCTGTGTCTCTCTCTTTCATCATAGACCTGTATCAATGCCAGACTCATTCCACTGTGTCTCTCCCTCTCATCATAGCCCTGTATCAATCCCAAACTCATTCCACTTTGTCTCTCTCTCATCATAGCCCTGTATCAATCCCAAACTCATTCCACTGTCTCTCTCTCTCATCATAGCCCTTTATCAATCGCAGACTCATTCCACTGTCGCTCTCTCTCTCATCAGACTTCTATCAATCCCGGACTCATTCCACTGTCACTGTCTCTCTCACCATAGCCCTGTATCAATCCCAGACTCATTCCACTGTCTCTCTCTCTATCTCATCATAGCCCAGTATCAATTCCAGACTCATTGCACTGTTTCTCCCTCTCATCCTGGCCCTGTTTCAATTCCAGACTCATTGCATGTCACTCACTATCTCATCATAGACTTCTATCAATCCCGGACTCATTCCACTGTCTCTCTGTCTCATCATAGCCCTGTATCAATTCCAGACTCATTGCACTGTTTCTCTCTCTCATCCTAGCCCTGTATCAATCCCAGACTCATTCCATTGTCTCTCTCTCTCTCTCTCTCATCATAGCCCAGTATGAAACCTAGACTCATCCAACTGTCTCTCTCTTTTTCTCATCATAGCCCTGTATCAATTCCAGACTCATTGCACTGTCTCTCTCTCATCATAGACCTGTATCAATCCCAGACTCATTCCACTGTCACTCTATCTCATCCTAGCCCAGTATCAATCCTAGACTCATTCCACTGTCTCTCTCTTTTTCTCATCATAGCCCTGTATCAATCCAAGACAGATTACACTGTGCCTCTCTCATCATAGCCCTGTATCAATCCCAGACTCATTCCACAGTCACTCTATCTCATCCTAGCCCTGTATCAATCCCAAACTCATTCCACTGTCTCTCCCTCATCATAGACTTGTAAATTCCCTGACTAATTCCACTGTCACTGTCTCTCTCACCATAGCCCTGTATCAATCCCAGACTCATTCCACTGTCTCTCTCTCTCTCTCTCTCATCATAGCCCTGTATCAATCCCAGACTCATTCCACTGTCTCTCTCTCTCTCTCATCCTAGCCCTGTATCAATCCTAGACTCATTCCACTGTCTCTCTCTTTTTCTCATCATAGCCCTGTATCAATCGCAGACTCATTCCACTGTGTCTCTCTCTCATCATAGACCTGTATCAATCCCAGACTCATTCCACTCTCTCTCTCTCTCTCTCTCTCTCTCTCTCATCATAGCCCTGTATCAATCCCAGACTCATTGCAATGTGTCTCTCTCTCTCTCTCTCACCATAGCCTTGTTTCAATCCCAGACTCATTCCACTGTCTCTCTCTCTCTCTCATCATAGCCCTGTATCAATTCCAGACTCATTCCACTGTCTCTCTCTCTCATCATAGTCCTGTATCATTTCCAGACTTATTGCACTGTTTCTCTCTCTCAGCATAGCCCACTATCAATCCTAGACTCATTCCACTGTCTCTCTCTTTTTCTCATCATAGCCCTGTATCAATCCCAGACTCATTCCACTGTTTCTCTCTCTCATCCTAGCCCTGTTTCAAACCCAGACTCATTCCACTGTCACTCTCTCTCTCTCTCATCAAAGCCCTGTATCAATCCCAGACTCATTCCACTGTCTCTCTCTCTCATCATTGCCCTGTATCAATCCCAGACTCATTCCACTGTTTCTCTCTCTCATCCTAGCCCTGTTTCAAACCCAGACTCATTCCACTGTCACTGTCTATCTCACCATAGCCCTGTATCAATCCCAGAAACATTCCACTGTCTCTCTCTCTCATCATAGCCCTGTATCAATTCCAGACTCATTCCACTGTTACTCTCTCTCTCATCATAACCCTGTATCAATCCAGGACTCATTCCACTGTCACTCTCTCTCTCTCATCAAAGCCCTGTATCAATCCCAGACTCATTCCACCTTCTCTCTCTCTCTCATCATAGCCCTGTATCAATCCCAAACTCATTACACTCTCATCAGAGCCCGGTATCAACCCCAGACTCATTGATCTGTCTCTCTCTCTCTCTCATCATAGCCCTGTGCAAATCCCAGACAGATTCCACTGTTACTCTCTCTCTCATCATAACCCTGTATCAATCCCGGACTCATTCCACTGTCACTCTCTCTCTCTCATCATAGCCCTGTGCAAATCCCAGACAGATTCCACTGTTACTCTCTCTCTCATCATAACCCTGTATCAATCCCGGACTCATTCCACTGTCACTCTCTCTCTCTCATCATAGCCCTGTATCAATTCCAGACTCATTCCACTGTCTCTCTCTCTCTATCATCATAGCCCTGTATCAATTCCAGACACATTGCACTGTTTCTCTCTCTCATCCTAGCCCTGTTTCAATCCCAGACTCATTCCACTGTCACTCTCTATCTCATCATAGACTTCTATCAATCCCGGACTCATTCCACTGTCACTGTCTCTCTCACCATAGACCTGCATCAATCCCAGACTCATTCCACTGTCACTCTATATCTCATCATAGCCCTGTATCAATCCCAGACTCATTCCACTGTCACTCTCTCTCTCATCATAGCCCTGTATCAATCCCAGGTTCATTCAATTTTCTCTCTCTCTCATCATAGCCCTGTATCAATCCCAGACTCATTGCACTGTTTCTCTCTCTCATCATAGCCCAGTATCAATCCTATACTCATTATACTGTCTCTCTCTTTTTCTCTTCATAGCCCTGTATCAATCCCTGAATCATTCCACTGTCTCTCTCTCTCATCATAGCCCTGTATCAATCCCAGACTCATTCCACTGTCTCTCTCTTTTTGTCATCAGAGGCCTGTATCAATCCCAGACTCATTCCAGTTTGTCTCTCTCTCATCATAGACCTGTATCAATCCCAGACTCATTGCACTGTTTCTCTCTCTCATCCTAGCCCTGTTTCAAACCCAGACTCATTCCACTGTCACTCTCTATCTCATCTTAGACTTCTATCAATCCCGGACTCATTCCACTGTCACTGTCTCTCTCACCATAGCCCTGAATCAATCCCAGACACATTCCACTGTCTCTCTCTCTCATCATAGCCCTGTATCAATTCCAGACTCATTACACTGTTTCTCGCTCTCATCATAGCCCAGTATCAATCCTAGACTCATTCCACTGTCTCTCTCTTTTTCTCATCATAGCCCTGTATCAATCCCAGACTGATTCCACTGTTACTCTCTCTCTCATCATAACCCTGTATCAATCCCAGACTCATTCCACTGTCACTCTCTCTCTCTCATCAAAGCCCTGTATCAATCCCAGACTCATTCCACTGTGTCTCTCTCTCATCATAGACCTGTATCAATCCCAGACTCATTCCACTGTCTGTCTATCTCACAACATAGCCCTATGTCATTCCAAGACAGATTACAATGTCCCTCTCTCATCATAGCCTTGTATCAATCCCAGACTCATTCCACTCTCACTCTTCTCATCATAGACCTGTTTCAATCCCAGACTCATTCCACCTTCACTGCCTCTCTCATCATAGCCCTGTATCAATTCCAGACTCATTGCACGGTTTCTCTCTCTCATCATAGCCCTGTATCAATCCCAGACTCATTCCACTGTCTCTCTCTCTCATCATAGACCTGTTATAATCCCAGACACATTCCTCTGTCTGTCTATCTCACATCATAGCCCTGTGTTAATCCAAGACAGATTACACTGTGCCTCTCTCATCATAGCCCTGTATCAATCCCAGACTCATTCCACTCTCACTCTATCTCATCCTAGCCCTGTTTCAATCCCGGACTCATTCCACTGTCACTGTCTCTCTCACCATAGCCCTGTATCAATCCCAGAATCATTGCACTGTTTCTCTCTCTCATCCTATCCCTGAATCAATCCCGGACTCATTCCACTGTCTCTCTCTCTCATCATAGCCCTGTATCAATTACAGACTTATTGCATTGTTTCTCTCTCTCATCATAGCCCTGTATCAATTCCAGACTCATTCCACTGTCTCTCTCTCTCATCATAGCCCTGTATCATTTCCAGACTTATTGCACTGTTTCTCTCTCTCAGCATAGCCCACTATCAATCCTAGACTCATTCCACTGTCTCTCTCTTTTTCTCATCATAGCCCTGTATCAATCCCAGACTCATTCCACTGTTTCTCTCTCTCATCCTAGCCCTGTTTCAAACCCAGACTCATTCCACTGTCACTCTCTCTCTCTCTCATCAAAGCCCTGTATCAATCCCAGACTCATTCCACTCTCTCTCTCTCTCATCATTGCCCTGTATCAATCCCAGACTCATTCCACTGTTTCTCTCTCTCATCTTAGCCCTGTTTCAAACCCAGACTCATTCCACTGTCACTGTCTATCTCACCATAGCCCTGTATCAATCCCAGACACATTCCACTGTCTCTCTCTCTCATCATAGCCCTGTATCAATTCCAGACTCATTCCACTGTTACTCTCTCTCTCATCATAACCCTGTATCAATCCCGGACTCATTCCACTGTCACTCTCTCTCTCTCATCAAAGCCCTGTATCAATCCCAGACTCATTCCACCTTCTCTCTCTCTCTCATCATAGCCCTGTATCAATCCCAAACTCATTACACTCTCATCAGAGCCCCGTATCAACCCCAGACTCATTGATCTGTCTCTCTCTCTCTCTCATCATAGCCCTGTGCAAATCCCAGACAGATTCCACTGTTACTCTCTCTCTCATCATAACCCTGTATCAATCCCGGACTCATTCCACTGTCACTCTCTCTCTCTCATCATAGCCCTGTATCAATTCCAGACTCATTCCACTGTCTCTCTCTCTCTCTCATCATAGCCCTGTATCAATCCCAGACTCATTCCACTCTCTCTCTCTCTCTCATCATAGCCCTGTATCAATCCCAGACTCATTGCACTGTGTGTCTCTCTCTCTCATTATAGCCCTGTATCCATCCCCAAACTCATTCCACTGTGTCTCTCTCTCATCATAGCCCTGTATCAATCCCAGACTCATTCCACTGTTTCTCTCTCTCATCATAGACCTGTATCAATCCCAGACTCATTCCACTGTCTGTCTCTCTCACATCATAGCCCTGTGTCAATCCAAGACAGATTACACTGTGCCTCTCTCATCATAGCCCTGTATCAATCCCAGACGCATTCCACTCTCACTCTATCTCATCATAGGCCTGTTTCAATCCCAGACTCATTCCACGCTCACTGTCTCTCTCACCATTGCCCTGTATCAATTCCAGACTCATTGCACAGTTTATCTCTCTCATCATAGCCCTGTATCAATCCCAGACTCATTCCACTGTCTCTCTCTCTCATCATAGCCCTGTATCAATCCCAGATTCATTCCACTGTCACTCTATCTCATCCTAGCCCAGTATCAATCCTAGAATCATTCCACTGTCTCTCTCTTTTTCTCATCATAGCCCTGTATCAATCCCAGACTCATTCCACTGTGTCTCTCTTTCATCATAGACCTGTATCAATCCCAGACTCATTCCACTCTCTCTCTCTCTCTCTCTCTGTCTCTCATCATAGCCCTGTATCATTCCGAAACTCATTGCACTGTGTCTCTCACTCTCTCATCATAGCCCTGTATCAATCCCAGACTCATTCCACTGTGTCTCTCTCTCATCATAGACCTGTTTCAATCGCAGACTCATTCCACTGTCTGTCTATCTCACATCATAGCCCTGTGTCAATCGAAGACAGATTACACTGTGCCTCTCTCATCATAGCCCTGTATCAATCCCAGACTCATTCCACTCTGTCTCTAACTCATCATAGCCCTGTATCAATCCCAGACAGATTCCACTGTTACTCTCTCTCTCATCATAACCCTGTATCAATCCAGGACTCATTCCACTGTCACTCTCTCTCTCCCATCATAGACCTGTATCAATCCCAGACTCATTCCACTGTCTCTCTCTCTCCCTCATCATGGCCCTGTATCAATTCCAGACTCATTGCACTGTTTCTCTCTCTCATCCTACCCCTGTTTCAATCCCAGACTCATTCCACTGTCACCCTCTATCTCATCATAGACTTCTATCATTCCCGGACTCATTCCACTGTCACTGTCTCTCTCACCATAGCCCTGTATCAATCCTAGACTCATTCCACTGTCTCTCTCTTTTTTTCATCATAGCCCTGTATCAATCCCAGACTCATTCCACTGTGTCTCTCTCTCATCATAGACCTGTATCAATCCCAGACTCATTCCACTCTCTCTCTCTCTCTCATCATAGCCCTGTATCAATCCCAGACTCATTGCACTGTGTCTCTCTCTCTCTCATCATAGCCCTGTATCCATCCCAGACTCATTCCACTCTGTCTCTCTCTCATCATAGCCCTGTATCAATCCCAGACTCATTCCACTGTCTCTCTCTCAATTCATAGCCCTGTGTCTAACCCAAACTCATTCCACTGTGTCTCTCTCATCATAGCCCTGTATCAATCCCAAACTCATTCCACTCTGTCTCTATCTTATCATAGCCCTGTTTCAATCCCAGACTGATTCCACTGTTACTCTCTCTCTCATCAAAGCCCTGTATCAATCCCAGACTCATTCCACCGTCTCTCTCTCTCTCATCATAGCCCGGTATCAATCCCAAACTCATTACACTGTGTCTCTCTCATCAGAGCCCCGTATCAATCCCAGACTCATTCCTCCGTCTCTCTCTCTCTCATCATAGCCCGGTATCAATCCCAAACTCATTACACTGTGTCTCTCTCATCAGAGCCCTGTATCAATCCCAGACTCATTCCACTGTCTCTCTCTCAATTCATAGCCCTGTGTCTAACCCAAACTCATTCCACTGTGTCTCTCTCATCATAGCCCTGTATCAATCCCAAACTCATTCCACTCTCTCTCTCTCTCATCATAGCCCTGTGTCAATCCCAGACTCATTTCACTGTCTGTCTCTCATCATAGCCCTGTATCAATCCCAAACTCATTCCACTGTCCCTCTCTCATCATAGACCTGTATCAATCGCAGACTCATTCCACTGTCACTCTCTCTCTCATTATAGCCATGTAATAATCCCAGACTCATTCCACTGTCGCTCTCTATCTCATCATAGACTTCTATCAATCCCGGCCTAATTCCACTGTCACTGTCTCTCTCACTGTAGCCCTGTATCAATCCCAGACTCATTCGACTGTCTCTCTCTCTCATCATAGCCCAGTATCAATTCCGCACTCATTGCACTGTTTCTCTCTCTCATCCTAGCCCTGTATCAATCTCAGACCCATTCCACTGTCTCTCTCTCTCTCTCTCTCATCATAGCCCTGTATCAATCCAAGACTCATTCCACTGTCAATGTCTCTCTCACCCTAGCCCTGTATCAATCCCAGACTCATTCCACTGTCTCTCTCTCTCTCATCATAGCCCTGAATCAATTCCAGACTCATTGCACTATTTCTCTCTCTCATCCTAGCCCTGTATCAATCCCAGACTCATTCCATTGTCTCTCTCTCTCTTTCATCATAACCCTGTATCCATCCTAGACTCATTCCACTGTGTCTCTCTTTCTCTCATCATAGCCCTGTATCAATTCCAAATGCATTCCACTTCCTCTCTCATCATAGCCCTGTATCAATTCCTAACTCATTCCACTTCCTCTCTCATCATAGCCCTGTATCAATACCAGACTCATTCCACTGTCTCTCTCTCTGTCTCATTATTGCCCTGTATTTATCCCAAACTCATTCCACTGTCACTCTCTGTCATCAAGTACCTGTATCAATCCCAGACTCATTCCACTATCTCTCTCTCTCATCATAGCCCTGTATCAATCCCAAACTAATCCTAACATTCTGCTCATTTCTTACCGTCCCCTATCAAACCCAGAATAATCCCTCTGTCCCCCTCTCACTCCATACCCCTAAATCAATCACAGCCTGCGCCCACTGCTTCCTTACACTTCTGTATTAATCCCAAGTTAGTCCTATTACCCAGTGTTTTGATGCCTGATTTTGAGCTACTAGATCTGTCCTCAATCTATCCCACTGAGCACCATGATCGTGCCACAATACCCAGTGTGTGATCCATTTTCATTTCTGGTGCCTCGGTCGATGCTTGGAAGTTCACCATCCTTATTCCGATGCTTTTCTGTCACTGTTCAATGTAACTAAGTATGTTATGAGGGCAATTCAGGGGGTAGTCATGAGTCAAGCACATTGCTGTGAGTTTGGAGTGACTGATTGGCCAGATGGGCTAAGGCCACAAGATTTTCTGCTCGAAAGGGTATTAGTGATCCAGATGGGTTACCATGAGAATGCAATATTGTCAAATCCTTCACTTCAGATACCAGCCTTTATTGCCTAATATCTTAATTACTTCAATTTCTATTTACAAAGTGTCCAGATGGGATTTGAACTCAAATTCCAGGTCTCTGGAATACTAGCACATGAAAGCAATCTCTATGCTGCAACAGTACAATAATATCTTGTACTGCTAGAATGTTGGCACTGCCCGAGTGCTGTACTGTCACAGCACTGCACTGTTGAAGTGACAGTACTGAGGGAGTGCTGCACTGTCAGAGGGGCAGTGCTGAGGTAGCGCTGCACTATCAGCGGGTCAGGAATGAGGGACTGTTGCACGGCCAGAATGTTTGTACTGAGGGAGTGCTGCAGTGTCAGAGGGTCAGCACTGAGGGAGTGCTGCAGTGTCAGAGGACCAGAACTGAGGGAGCGATGCATAACTGGTGCCAAAGTGTTAAGCGCTATGTCATGGGGTTGAAATCTCTCGAATAGTTTCCTAGGCCCACGACCTTCAGGTTCAGAGATGAGAGAGTGCGATTCTGGTCCACTTGCAACAGACCGAAATCTCATGGACGGGATCCAAAACTGCTAAATGAAACCTTAAGCAGGGAACATATTTACACAGGGATATTTTTCTAAAATAGTTTTTTGCCCTGGAGCCATCCCTTCCTGTAGAAGCTGACAAACAACATTCAATCTGGTGCAGGGAGATCACTATCAGATTGTCGTAGGAATAGGTATGAGGGAGTCATTACTTTACGCAACGAGCAGTTGCAAGGGAAGACTTGGGAAACAGAATGGTGGAATGTTTTGCCTTCAATAATTCTTCAATTCCTATTTGTCCGCTCCATTCAGACAGCAGGTTCCAGTTCACAACATCTCGCTGCGGGGAATCACTTCTCCTTATCTGTGGACCTTTTAGCCTTTATCTTCAATCTATGTCCTTTGGTCAGCAATAATCCTGCCAGTGGGATCACCCTTAAACTTTTCATGATGTTGAATGCCTCCATTAAATCTCCTCTTAGTCTTCTCTGCTCTCAGGAGGAGATTTAATAGAGACTTCAGTCTCTCCACATTAACTGAAGTCTCTCCTCCCTGATGCCGGTCCAGCCAGTCTAATCTCACACCCTCTCCAAAGCCCTTCAGATCCTTCCTCATGTATTTTATCCCAAAAATATGAAACTATCTTGTAAGGATACTATTCTAAAGGGAGTGCAGGAGCAGAGAGTCTTGGGTGGATATGTGCATAAGCCATTGAAGTTGGCAGGACAGGTAGTGAGAGCTGTTTCTAAAGCATGCAGTATTCTCGACTTCATTAATAGGGACATAGAGTACAAGAGCAGGGAGGTTCTGATGAACTTATATAAGACACTGGTTAGACCTCAGCTGGAGTACTGTGCATAGTTCTGGATGCCACACTATAGGAAGGGTGTGAACGCATTGGAGGGAGTGCAGAAGAGGTTTACCAGAATGGTTCCAGGGATGAGACACTTCAGTAATGAGGAAAGATTGGAGCAGTTGGGACTGAGGAGAATTGATGGAAGATGTAAAATTTAAAATTTCCCACTGAACCCACAAATCCCTCTAGCACGGAAACCACAAATCCCACTGAGACTCGCAAACTGCACTTCACTGAACCCACAAATCCCACTGAAACCCTAAATCCCATTAACACTGAACCCACAAATCCCACTAAACTCAGGCTCCAAACCACACATTCACTGAACCCACAAATCCCACTGAAACTCTAAAACCGCTCTTCACTGAACCCACAAATCGCCCTGAATCCCAAATTCCCGCTGACACTGAACCCACAAATCCCACTAACAACCAGGAACCAAACCAAATTTCACTGATCCCACAAATCCCACTAACACTTAGATCCCAAACTGCACTTTCATTGAACTCACAAGTCCCACTTAACCCCGAATTCCCGCTGACACTGAAACCATAAACCCCACTAACACCGAGGAACCAAACCGCATTTCCACTGAACCCACAAATCCCACTGAACCCCTAAATCCCACGAACACTGAACCCAGAGATCCCAACGAACCCCTAAGTCCCACTAACATTGAACACACAAATCCCACTAACACTTAGGCGCCAAACCACACATTCACTGAACCCCAATCCCACTGAACCCCAAACACCTCTAACTCTGAGGCCCCAAAACCACACTTTCACTGAACCCCTAAATCCCACTGACGCCTAGGAAGCAAACCACACTTCACTGAACCCACAAATCCCACTAACACTTAGATCCCAAACCGCACTTTCATTGAACCCACAAATCCCACTTAACCCTGCATTCCCGCTGACACTGAAACTACAAATCCCACTAACACCTAGGAACCAAACCGCATTTCCACTGAACCCACAAATCCCACTGAACTCCCAGATCCACCTAACACTTAGGCCTGAAATCGCGCTATCAATGAACCCACAAATCCCACTAACACTTCGGCCCCAAACCACACATTCACTGAACCCACGAATCCCACTGACACCTAAATCCCACTAACACTGAACTCCAAATCCCACTGAAACCCTCAAACTGCACTTCACTCAACCAACAAATCCCGCCCAACTAAACCCCAAATTCCACTAACACTGAACCCAAAAGTCCCACTGAATCCCGCAATCCTACTAACACTTAACCCACAAATCCAACTAACACTGAACCCGAAATCCCACTGAGACCCTCAAACTGCACTTCACTGAACCCACAAATCCCACTGAACCCATAATCCCAGTGACAGTAAACACACAAATCCCACTAACACCTGGGAACCAAATGGCACTTCACTGTGCCCACAAATCCTACTGAACCCTCAAATCAAACTAACACTTACGCCTTAAATCGTGATATCACAGAATCCACGAATCCCACTAACACTTAGGCCTCAAACCGCACTTTCACTGAAACCACAAATCCCACTGAACCCCTAAATCCCACTAACACCGAACCCACAAATCCTACTAACACTGAACCCTCAAATCCCACTAACACTTAGACCACAAACCGTACTTTCATTGAACCCACAAATCCCACTGAACCCCTAACTCCCACAGACACTGATCCCACAAATCCCACTAACATCTAGGAAACAAACCGCGCTTCACTGAACCCACAATTCCCATTGAACCCTCAGATCCAACCAACACTTAGGCTTGAAATCATGCTATCACAGAACCCATGAATCCCGCTGCCACCTAGGAACCAAACTGCACTTCACTGAACCCGCAATTCCCACTGAACCCGCAATTCCCACTGAACCCACAAATCCCTCTAGCACGGAACGCACAAATCCCACTGAAACTCGAAAACCGCACTTCACTGAACCCACAATTCCCACTGAACTCCTAAGACCACTAACACTGAACCCACAAATCCCACTGAACCCCTCAATCCCACTAACACTGAACCGCTAAATCCCACTAACACTTTGTCCTCAAACCCAGTATCACTGAACCCACAATTCCCACGGAAACAGAAATCCTAAATCCCACTAATGCAGAACCCCTAAATCCCACTATCACTGAACCCTCCAAGTCCCACTAACATCAAACCCCTAAATCCCACTATCACTGAACCCCAAAATGCCACTAACATTGAACCCCAAAATTCCACTTACACAGAATCCCTAAACCCCACTAATGCAGAATCCCTAGATCCCACTATCGCTGAACCCCCAAATCTCACTAACACAGAACCCCTAAATCTCACCATCACTGACCCCCTAAATCACACTAACACTGAACCCCCAAATCCCACTAACACAGAAACCCCTAGATCCCACTATCACTGAACTCCCCGATCTCACTAACACTTAGTCCTCTAACTGCCCTCTCACTAAACCCACAAACCAACTGTCACTGAACCTCAAACCAACTATCACTGAACCCACAAATCCCACTGACACTTAGGCCCCTAACATTTTGGCCTCAAACCCCTAACACTGAACCCCCAAAACCCACTAACACGGAATCCCCAAAACCCACTAACACGGAATCCTCAAATTCCACTAACACGGAACCCGCAAATCCCACTAACGTGGAACCCACAAATCCCACTATCACAGAACCCACAAATCCCACTAACTCTTAGGCCCCAAACTGCACTGTCACAGAATCCACAAATCCCACGAGCACTTAGGCCTCAAACCCCTATCACTGAACCCACAACTCCCACTAGCACTGAACCCCGATATCCAACTAACACGGAACCCCCAAATCCCACTAACACTTAGGCCCCAAAGCACACTTTCACTGAACCCACAAATCCCACTAACACCTCAATCCCACTAACACCTGAACCCACAAATCCCACTGACACTGAACCTCAAATCCAACTAAATCTTAGGCCTCCAGCCCAACTATCACTGAACCCCCAAATTCAAATAAAACATAGGACCCACAACCCCACAATCACTGGACCCCCAAATCCCACTGAGAGGTAGTCCTCAAATTCCACTATCGCCGAACCCTCAGATCCCACTGACACTTAGGCCTCAACCCCCACTACCACTGAACCCCCAAATCGCACTGACACTTGTGCCTGAAACCCCACTTTCACTGAACCCCAACCGACTATCACTGAACCCCCAAATCCCACTACCACTGAATCCACAAATCCCACTATCACTGAACCCCCAAACACATCGTAACCGTGTTTCTGTAATGGTGATTAGATCTAAATCATTTATCTGTATCTGTGCCACTAATTCATCTATCTTATTAGAGATGCTTCATGCATTCAGATAAAAATAAGTTTAATTTATTTTTATTCAACTAGTAGCAAAGTTGGATTTGTAAATAAATGCAAAACATATCTATATAAGTTCTGAGAAATGTTGAATATTGTGCACATTTTTAATGGAGGGAGGGGTGAAATAGCACCCTCTTGTGGCCATTTGTGTATGTACGTATGTATGTATATAAGCAAACCAGATTACACAGTTTAGTTGGGTAATTGACCTCCATAAGGCACGCTGTTTCTGTTGCCCTGCAAAGATAACACGCTTATTTGAAGGTGTCAGTGAAAAGCCTCTTCAAGATGGCCCCCTTCACCCATCTCCAGGACAGGCCTCGTCTGCTGCATCCTCCAGTGCTTTCCAGTAGATCAGCAGCTCGTAGGGTGTCACCCTGTGAGAGGTGACGAGTTTACGGAAGCCGCAAACAGAAAACTTCACATTCCAATTGTGGAACTTCTGCTCCGAGTGGATTTCCACTGGTGTGATCTTCAACTCCGCCAAGCACAGCCCGACGTAAACATCCTCCAGTTTAAAGTGGGGGACCGTCCTGGAAATATTCCAGACTCGGTGGGCAACATCGGCCGAAAGCATGTACCCAGTGCCGGAGCAGAATGGTGGGTATGTTTCCTGAGGATATTCCTGTTCGCTGACGTACCATTTACTGGATTTCTCCCTGACAGGTCCAAAATTCCTCATGATGAAGCCGGTGAAGATATCCGTGTGATTCATTCCCAACAAGAGCTTGGTCAGGTGATCGGCGTTGACAAACATGTCGGAATCGGTTTTCATCACGAAGGAGGTGGACAGACAGAATCGGCTCGCCCATTCCAGGCCCATCAGCACCTTGGTGGTCAGGTTGTAATAAGTGTCGGTGAAATTTTTCTGGATGATGTCCTTGTGCAGTGAACTTTCTTTCAGCAGCTGCTCCTGATGCTCCCGGCTGTACCCGAGCAGGAAGTAGCTCACCACCCTCTTGCCATGGGTTGTCCGCGCTCGCCCCCAGGTCTGGCGAATGACCGAGCGAGCTTCCAACTGGTCTTGGGCACTGGTGACCAGAAGGACCAGGAATGGGGGACTGGTGTCACAGCTGCTGTTGGGCAGCATGAGGAAGGAATGGTCATTTAACTTTGCAGAATGCCAATGTTCAACACCGTATTGGCTTAAATATCTGATCAGAGGAAAGATTAACAAGGGGGCAACAACAAACAACCATTTCCTTTTGAGAAATGATTTCAAACAAAAGTTTCTTTGAGAAAATATCTTCATGCTCGAAGCACCTGTAAAATAAAATAAACAAGTTGGGTTTGGTGGAATCCAGAAAATGCAAGAGGAATTATTTTTCAGATTAAGATTATTTGACTGGATTTGGGATACAAATACAAGAGGATGTCATTCAGCTCCTAGAGCCTGTTACACAGGAACAGGGGGAGGTTATTCAGCCCCTAGAACCTATTACACAGGAACAGGGGGAGGTTATTCAGCCCCTAGAGCCTGTTACAGGAACAGGGGGAGGTTATTCAGCCCCTAGAGCCTGTTACACAGGAACAGGAGAAGGTCAATCAGCCCCAAAAGCCTATTACACAGGAACAGGGGGAGGTTATTCAGCCCCTAGAGCCTGTTACACAGGAACAGGAGAAGGTCAATCAGCCCCAAAAGCCTATTACACAGGAACAGGGGGAGGTTATTCAGCCCCTAGAGCCAGTTACACAGGAACAGGGGAAGGTTATTCAGCCCCTAGAGCCTGTTACACAGGAACAGGAGAAGGTCAATCAGCCCCAAAAGCCTATTACACAGGAACAGGGGGAGGTTATTTAGCTCCTAGAGTCAGTTACTCAGGAACAGGGGAAGGTTATTCAGCCCCTAGAGCCTATTACACAGGAACAGTGGGAGGTTATTCAGCCCCTAGAGCCTGTTACACAGGAACAGGAGAAGGTCAATCAGCCCCAAAAGCCTATTACACAGGAAGAGGTTTTTCAGCCCCTTGGGTCTGTCACACAGTAACTGAGGAGGAATTGCAGCACTCAAAACATCTACAGGAATCTGGCACAGAACATCTAGTGACTGAGTTGCTTCAGTCTGACAAAAAGTTCAGTGAAAGGTAGGAACAAACAGAGAAAGAGCTGGGCATAAGACAGCATGAGCAGTTTTCACACAAGCACATACCTAAGAGACTCGTCACTCCCTGTGTACGGTGATAGGTATCAGGGTCACTGGTCCCTTTAACTGGTACCACCGGATTTGTCTTGGTCGAGGTGCGTTCGATGCTAACGCTGAATTAATGTATACACGACCAATCTTGTTAACAACTGCACATAAACCCGGAGTTCAATTCTTGCCTGTAATGAATCCCACAATCTCACTCTGCTCGGTGCCAGTAAACAAGAATGGGTGTGGTTGAAGTGCATTGTGAAAAATGCACCCGGTCCTTACTGTTAATGACTTCCCATCAATTATACAGATAACAAAGGTTCCTCCAGGTGATGTTTGTGTGATACAGGTGCCAATCTCACAAAGAATTTGTATCAAACAGCTGCTGCACTGACATAGCTCACCAACTGTGCTTTAAAATTTATTGGATAAAGAAGATATTTGTTGCAAACATATACAGTATATATGCTGAATGCAGGGACCCTTTTCAAACCATTGAAGAGCAGTGAGACACTCTCCCCATTGAAGAGCAGCGAGACTCTCTCTCCATTGAAGAGCAGCGAGGCCCTCTCTCCAAGGAAGAGCAGCGATGCTCTCTCTCTCCATGGAGGATCAGCAAGTCTCTCTCCCTCCATCAAAGAGCAGCGAGAGCCTCACTCCATCAAAGAGCAGGGAGACTCTCTCTCTGTCAAAGAGCAATGGGACTCTATCGGAGAGCAGCGAAAATCTCTATTTCCCTCCATCGAAGAGCAGCGAGATTCTCCCTCTCCATCGAAGAGCAGCGAGACTCTCTCTATTGGGGAGCATCAAGACTCTCTCTCCATTAAAGAGCAGCGAGACCCTCTCTCCAAGGAAGAGCAGCGAGACTCTCTCTCTGCCAAAGAGCAGTGAGACTCTCTCTTTCCATGGAAGATCAGCAAGTCTCTCTCCCTCCATCGAAGAGCAGCGAGATTATCTGTCGAAGAGCAATGAGACTCTCTCTATCGGAGAGCAGCTTTCCCTCCATTGAAGAACAGCGAGATTCTCCCTCTCTATCGAAGAGACTCTCTGTCTGTCGAAGAGCAGTGAGACTCTCTATCTCCCATCATCGAAGAGCAGCGAGATTTTCCCTCTCCATCGATGAGAGGTAAGACTCTCTCTGTGTCGAAGAGCAGTGAGACTCTCTATCTCCCATCATCGAAGAGCAGCGAGATTCTCCCTCTCCATTGAAGAGTACTGAAGCTCTCTATCTCTCTCTCCATTGCAGAGCTGTGAGACTCTCTCTCTCTCCATTGAAGAGCACTGAAGCTCTCTATCTCTCTCCATTGAAGAACAGCTAGACTCTCTCTATCGAAGAGCAGTGAGACTCTATCAAAAAGCAGTGAGACTCTCTCAATATTAAAGAGCAGTGAGACTCTCTCAATATCGAAGAGCAGTGAGACTCTCCCTCTCCATCAAAGAGCAGCGAGACTCTCTCCATCGAAGAGCAGCGAGACCCTCTCGATCAAAGAGTAACGAGACTCTCTCCAGTGAAAAGCAGCAAGACTCTCTCACTCTCTCCATCAAAGAGCAGCGAGACTCTCTCTCCTCATGAAAGAGCAGTGAGACTCCCTCTCCTTCGAAGAGCAGTGAGACTCTCTCTCTCTCTCTCCATCCAAGAGCAGCGAGGCTCTCTCTCCATCAAAGAGCAGTGAGACTCTCTATCGCAGAACAGCGAGACTCTCTCCCTCTATCGACGAGCAGCGAAACTCTCTTTCTATCGAAGAGCGGCAAAATACCCTCTCTCTATCAAAGAGCAGCCAGGCACTCTGTCCATCGCAGAGCTGTGAGACTCTGTCTCTCTCCATTGAAGAACAGCTAGACTCTATCGAAGAGCAGTGAGACTCTCTCAATATCAAAGAGCAGTGAGACTCTCTCAATATCAAAGAGCAGTGAGACTCTCTCAATATCAAAGAGCAGTGAGACTCTCTCAATATCAAAGAGCAGTGAGACTCTCTCAATATCGAAGAGCAGTGAGACTCTCCCTCTCCACCAAAGAGCAGCGAGACACTCTCCATCGAAGAGCAGCGAGACTCTCTCTCCGTCGAAGAGCAGCGAGACTCTCTCTGCATCGAAAAGCAGTGAGACACTCTCAATATCGAAGTGCAGTGAGACTCTCTCTTTCCATCGAAAAGTAATGAGACATTCTTGCCTTCATAGCGCAGCGAGACTCTTTCTCTCTCCAGCACAGAGCAGTGAGACTTCCCATCAAAGAGCAGCGAGACTCTCTCTCTCTTTCCATCGAAGAGCAATGAGACTCTATCCCTCTGCATCGAAGAACAGCGAGGCTCTCTCTCCATCGGAGACCAACGAGACTTTCTCTCTATTGAAGAACAGTGAGACTCTCTCTCCCTCCATCGATGAGCAGCAAGACACTCTTCATCGGAGAGCAGCGAAGCTCTCTATTTATCGAAGAGCAGTGACACTCCCTCTTCATTGAAGAGCAGCAAGACTCTTTCTCTATCGAATCATGGTAGCCAGCAAATCAGTTGGAATTGCTTCACCTCCTGCTGCCTTATCTCTGGCGCTGCCAAGGATTTCCCCCTTGGCCCCATCCTATTTCTCAGCTGTGCATTGCCACTCAGTGCCAGTGGGATTTCGGGGTTCAGTGGGATTTGTGGGTTCAGTGAAATGTGGTTTGGGGCCTAAGTGTTAGTGGGAATTGTGGTTTCAGTGTTAGTTGGAGTTGTGGGTTCATTGTTATGGGATTGAGGCCCAAGTGTTAGCAGGATTTAGCGGTTCAGTGGAATTTGTGGGTTCAGTGTTAGTGGGATTTTGGGTTTCAGTGGGATTTGTGGGTTCAGTGAAGTGTGGTTTGCTTCCTAGGTGTTAGTGTGATTTGTGGGTTCAGTGTTAGTGGTATTTGGGGTTTCAGTAGGATTTGGGGCTTCAGTAGGATTTGGGGTTTCAGTGAATGTGTGGTTCGGTTCCAAGGTGTTAGTGGGATTTGTGGGCTCAGTGTCAGTTGGATTGTGGGGTTCAGTGGGATTTGTGGGTTCAGTGAATGTGTGGTTGGGGGCCTAACTGTTAGTGGGATTTATGGGTCCAGTGAAGTGCAGTTTGGGATTTAGGGGTCTGGTGGGATTTGTGGGTTCAGTGTTAGTGGGGTTTGGGGGTTCAGTGGTATTTGTGAGTTCAGTGCCAGTGGGATATGTGGGTTCAGTGTTAGTTAGATTGGGGATTCAATGTTAGTTGGATTTGGGGGTTCAGTGTTAGTTGGATCAGGGGTACAGTGTTAGTTGGATTTGGGGGTCCTGTGTTAGAGGTTTGAGGCCTAAGTGTTAGTGGGATTTACCAGTTCAGTGGTATTTGTGGGTTCAATGAAAGCGCGGTTTGGGGCCTAAGTGCGAGTAGAATTGGTGGGGTTAGTGTTAGTTGGATATGGGGGGTTCAGTGTTAGTGGGTTGAGGCCGAAGTGTTATTGGGATGTGTGGTCTCAGTGGAAGTGTGGTTTGGGGACTATGTGTTAGTGGTATTTGGGGGTTCAGTGTTAGTGGGATTTGTGGGTTCAGTGATAGTCAGGTTTGGGGGTTCAGAGAAGTGCGGTTTGGTTCCTAGGTGTTAGCGGGATTTATGGGTTCTGTGTTAGTGGCATTTGGGGGCTCAGTTTTAGTTGGATGGAGGGGTTCAGTGTTAGTGGGATTTATGGGTTCAGTGGGATTTGTAGGCTCAGTGTTAGTGGGATTTGTGGGTTCTGTGAAAATACAATTTGTGGGGTCAGTGTTAGTTGTATTTGGGGGTTCAGTGTTAGTTGCATTTGGGGGTTCAGTGTTAGTTGGATGCGGGGTTGAGTGTTAGTTGTATTTGGGGTTCAGTGTTAGTGGGATTTGTTGGGTCAGTATTAGTTGGATGGGGTGTTCAGTGTTAGTTGGATTTGTTGGGCCAGTGTTAGTTGGATGGGGTGTTCAGTGTTAATTGGATTTGTTGGGTCAGTGTTAGTTGGATGGGGTGTTCAGTGTTAGTTGGATTTGGGGGGTTCGTTGTTAGTTGGATTAGGGGGTTCAGTGTTAGTTGGATTTGGGGTCCGGTGATAGTTGGATTTGGGGGTTCCGTTTTTATTGGATTGGGGGTTCAGTGTTAGTTGGATTTGGGCGTTCAGTGTTAGTTGGATTGGGCGTACAGTGTTAGTTTAATTTGGGGTTAGGGGTTTGAGGTCTAAGTGTTAGTGGGATTTACCAGTTCAGTGGGATTTGTGGGTTCAATGAGAGCGCGGTTTGGGGCCTAAGTGTTAGTGGGATTTGTGGGTTCTGTGATAGCGCGATTTCAGGCCTAAGTGTTAGTTGGATTTGTGGGTTCAGTGGGATTTGAAGGTTCAGTGGGGATGTAATTTGTGGGTTCAGTGTTGGTGGGATTTAGGGGTTCGGTGGGATTTGTGGTTTCAGTAAAAGTGTGGTTCGGGGCCTAAATGTTAGTGGGATTTGTGGGTTCTGTGACAGTGCAATTTAGGGCCTAAGTGCGAGTAGGATTTGTGGGGTCAATGTTAGTTGGATATGGGGGTTCAGTGTTAGCGGGTTGAGACCGAAGAATTAGTGGGATGTGTGGGCTCACTGGAAGCGTGGTTTGGGGACTATGTGTTAGTGATATTTGTGGGTTCAGTGTTAGTGGGATTTGTGGGTTCAGTGATAGTGGGGTCGGGGGTTCAGTGGGATTTGTGGGTTCAGTGAAGTGCAGTTTGGTTCCTAGGTGTTAGCGGGATTCGTGGGTTCTGTGTTAGTGGTGTTTGGGGGCTCAGTGTTAGTTGGATGGGGGTTCAGTGTTAGTAGGATTTACGGGTTCTGTGTAAGTATGATTTGTGGGGACAGTGTTAGTTGGATTTGGGGGTTCGGTGTTAGTTGTATTTGGGGGTTCAGTGTTAGTTGGATGGGAGGTTCAGTGTTAGTTGGATTTGGGGTTCAGTGTTAGTTGGATTTGGGGTTCAGTGTTAGTGGGATTTGTTGGGTCAGTGTTAGTTGGATGGGGTGTTCAGTGTTAGTTGGATTTGGGGGTTCGTTGTTAGTTGGATTTGGGCGTCAGTGTTAGTTGGATTTGGGGGTTTATTGTTAGTTGGATTGGGGGTTCCGTTTTAATTGGATTGGGGGTTCAGTGTTTGTTGGATTTCGGGGTTCAGTGTTAGCGGTTTGAGACCTAAGCGTTAGTGGGATTTAGCGGTTCAGTGGGATTTGTGGTTTCAGTGAAAGTGCGGATTGGGGCCGAAGAGGAATTTGTGGGTTCAGAGTCAGTGGTTTTTGGGGTTTCAGTAGGATTTGGGGTTTCAGTGAACATGTGGTTCGGTTCCAAGGTGTTAGTGGGATTTGTGGGCTCAGTGTCAGTGGGATTGTGGGGTTCAGCGGGAATTGTGGGTTCAGGGAATGAGTTGTTGGGGGCCTAAGTGTTAGTGGGATTTGTGGGTTCAGTGGAATTTGTGGGTCCAGTGAAGTGCAGTTTGGGATTTAGGAGTCTGGTGGGATTTGAGGGTTCAGTGTTAGTGGGATTGTGGGGTTCAATGAAGTGCGGTTTGCTTTCTAAGTGTCAGTGGGATTTGTGGGTTGGGTGAATGTGCGGGTTGGTGGCCTAAGTGTTAGTGGGATTTGTGGGTTCAGTGTTAGTGGGGTTTGGTGGTTCAGTGGGATTTGTGGGTTCAGCGAAGTGCGGTTTTGTTCCTAGGTGTTAGCGGGATTTGTGGGTTCTGTGTTAGAGGCATTTGGGGGTTCAGTGATAGTTGAAGGTTCATTGTTAAGGGTTTGAGGCTTGTGTGAGTGGGATTTTTGGGTTCTGTGAAACTATGATTTGGGGCCTAAGTGTTAGTGGGATTTGTGGGGTCAGTGTTACTTGGATTGAGGGTTCAGTGTTAGTTGGATTGGGGGCTCAATGTTAGTTGGATTTGGGGGTTCAGTGTTAGTTGGGTTGGGGGATTAAATGTTAGTTGGATTTGGGGTTTCGGTGTTAGTTGGATTTGGCGATTCAGTGTTAGTTGGATTGGGGGTTCAGTGTTAGTTGGATTGGGATTCAATGTGAGTTGGATTTGGGGGTTCAGTGTTAGTTGGATTGGGGATTCAGTGTTAGTTGGATTGGGGGTTCAATGTTAGATGGATTTGGGGTTTTGGTGTAAGTTGGATTTGGGGTTTTGGTGTTAGTTGGATTTGGGGGTTCGGTGTTAGTTGGATTGGGGGTTCAATGTTAGATGGATTTGGGGTTTTGGTGTAAGTTGGATTTGGGGTTTTGGTGTTAGTTGGATTTGGGGGTTCGGTGTTAGTTTGATTTGGGGGTTCAGAGTTAGTTGGATTTGGGGGTTCAGGGTTAGTTGGATTTTGGGTTCAGTATTAGTTGGATTGTGGGTACAGTGTTAGTTGGATTTGGGGGTTCAGCGTTAGCGGTTTGAGGCCTAGGTGTTATCGGGATTTCGCAGTTCAGTGGGATTTGTGAGTTCAGTAGGATGTAATGTGTGGGTTCGGTGTTAGCGGGATTTATGGGTTCGGTGGGATTTGTGGGTTCAGTTAAAGTGTGGTTCGGGGCCTAAGTGTTAGTGGGATTTGTGGGTTCTGTGAATGTGCTCTTTGGGGCCTAAGTGTTAGTAGGATTTGTGGGGTCAGTATTAGTTGGATTTGGGAGTTCAGTTTTAGCAGGTTGATGCCAAAGTGTTGGTGCTATTTGGGGATTCAGTGGGAGTGAGATTTGTGGGTTTGGTGTTCAAGGGATTTAGGAGTTCAGTGGGATTTGTGGGTTCAATGAAAGTGGTATTTGGGGGTTTATGTTAGCAGGATTTGTGGGTTTGGTGATCATGGTATTTGGGGAATTCAGTGTTAGTGGGATTTGTGGGTTCAGTGGGATTTGTGGGTTCAGTGAAAGTGCGGTTTGGGGCCTAAGTGGGATTTGTGGGCTCTGTGTTGTGGGGGTTGATTGTTCGGGGTTTCTCGACCTGCCTGCAGCTCCTGACATCCACCCTTGCAACGCCCCTTTACTAACATCCAGCTGGGATGGCTATCTATCACGTCTTCCTATTCTTAATCTAAGCCTTAATAGGGGGAGTCGGTGCCATAGTGGCATTGTCCCTATCCTGGTATTCCAGAGACCCAGGGTAATGTTCTGGGGATCTGGGTTCAAATTCTCCCCGTAGCAAATTGAATTGAATTAAATAAAAGCCTGGAATTGAAGGTCTGAAATTCTAAAAACCCATCTGGTTCACTAATGCCCTTTAGCGAAGGAAATCTTCTGTCCTTACCTGGCCTGGGCCTATATGTGACTCCTGACCCTCTGAACAAGGGCAATTAGGGATGGGCAATAAATGCCAGCTTAGTCAGTGATGCCCATATCCCATGAATGAATAAGAAAAAGCTCATGGTAGCCAGCAAATCAGTTGGAATTGCTTCACCTCCTGCTGCCAGAGCCTTATCTCTGGCGCTGCCAAGGATTTCCCCTTGGCCCCATCCTATTCCTCAGCTGTGCGTTGCCCCTCAGTGACCCGATTCAAAGGCGACATGGGAGCTTTCAGCGTCACTTCTCCCAACCCCTGCGATGCTCCCTACCCAACATCCAGTTTTGGGAAAGACTGAGGCCGTTGTTCTCGATCCCCGATCCAATTCCATTTTGCTTTAAGCTACTGACCCCCGCCCCCCATCGTTCTCCTTGTCCGCATTCTGAGATTCAGCCAGCCTCGCCACAACTGCAGATTCACATTTTCCAAATGTTAAATGTCATGGGGGGATCGGTGCATCTCCGACAAGGACAGCCTTCATTGCCCTTCCCCATCTGCCCTTGAATCGAATGGCTTGCTAGCCTATTTCAGGGGGCAGTTAAGAGTCAACCACGTTTGAGCCTGTGTTGTACATTCATGTCATGGGTAAGATGGCCTACTTCCAGCTTTTAACGGAACCTGAACTTACGCCTGTCTCGGCTGATCCGCTGCGGGAACCCTCATTCATGTTTTTGCCTCCTCTAGACTAAGTTATTCCAATGTGCTTCTTTCTCAGCTCCTACATTTTACACTAGTAAACAGGAGGCCATCTGAAACCCTTCTGCCCGTGTTGTAACGCACAGGTAGTCCAATTCCCCCCTCGCTCTGTTATGGGTGAGCGACATTGCCTCCCAGTCAAGCAACTCATTGATTGCATTTTCTCCCCCTTCCTTTGTTTACAAATCCCTCCATGGCCCTATCACTTTAATCTCCTTCAGCCGCACAGCGCTCCGGGATATCTGTGCTAATCCAATTCTGTCCTCATGTGCATCCCCAATTTTAATTGCTCCGACATTGATCTTACTCTTGACTACCTTCCCCACCCCTCTCTGCCTCTCTAGCTCTACAAAGGATCTCCTTTCAAAATTGCTTTCCCACCAAGGCTTTAGCCATCTCAGCTAATGTATATTCCGCTTATATTCATGCATGTAAAAATATATTCATACATAATTCAATCATGGACTTGTCTCTGCCCCCTCTCAGTTTCATTTTTCAATTAATTGAACAATTGACGTAACCGGATATTTTACCGCCATCTTCAACTGCTCCCTAAACCTGGACTGGGTCGCCCCATAAATAAATGTGTTGGTGCAGCAGTTCAAAACCTGCAGCATGTCACCTACATTTTCAAATATATTTTCTGAATCGTTGTAATCCCTGGGATCTGTTCCTGTGATGTTATGATATAAGAATTCTACAACATAAACCGACCACAGGAGAATGAAGCTGCCGGAAATGGTGAAGAGTAAAATCACATACCTCCTCCTGCTCTCCATCTCTGGGTCACTGCCATTCTCTCCCTGGCTCCGACCCCTCAGTCCCTTACGGACTCGACTGGACACTAAAATGTGTCTGACGGTCAAAGCGTTGAGTAACAGGATGAAAGCGATTGGGAGCAGTGGAGTTGAAGCCGTATCGAACCAGTCAAATCCAATCCATCCAGGCTCAGTGAAATATTTTGCCTTTACCTCACAGAACCATGGTACGTGTTCATTTGTCCATTGGGGTTCAAGTGTAAAGTAGTACGGGAAATTTTTTAAACAGAGCAAAACGCAGGTTATTGCTAGAAACCCAGCCGCAGTTTTCTCAGTGCAGTATTTTTTATCAGTCTCTGGCAACAAATGGCCGCAAATCGGTAAAAGGAGAAAGTGACAGTGAACCAGACAGAACAGTCGGTAGCTGCCTGACTGAGGAGTTGGGCGGAGAGCAGACAGTGGGAGTTAAGGGGTCATTGGGCAGAAAGCAGACAGTGAGAGTTAAGGGTCGTTGCGCAGAGGCGGACAGTGGGAGTTAAGTGTCGTTGGGCAGAGAGTGGACAATGAGAGTTAAGAGTTTTTGGGCCCAGACCTGGCAGTGAGAGTTAAGGATCGTTGGGCAGAGAGCAGATAGTGGGAGTTAAGGGTCATTGGGCAGAGAGTGGGCAGTGGGAGTTAAGGGTCGTTGGGGAGAGAGCGGACAGTGGGAGTTAAGTGTCGTTGGGCAGAGAGCGGACAGTGGGAGTTAAGGGTCGTTGGGCAGAGAGCGGACAGCGGGAGTAAAGGATCGTTGGGCAGAGAGCAGACAGTGGGAGTTAATGGTCGTTGGGAAGAGGGCAGAGAGTGCGAGTAAAGGATCGTTGGGCAGAGAGCGGACAGTGGGTGTTAATGATCGGTGGTCGGAGAGCAGACAGTGGGAGTTAAGCGTCGTTGCGCAGAGGCGGACAGTGGGAGTTAAGGATCGTTGCGCAGAAGACGAAAGTGGGAGTTAAGGGGTCGTTGGGCAGAAAGCAGACAGTAAGAGTTAAGGGTCGTTGCGCAGAGGCGGACAGTGGGAGTTAAGGGTCGTTGGGCAGAGAGCAGACAGTGGGAGTTAAGAATCGTTGGGCAGAGAGGAGAAAGTGGGAATTAAAGCTCGTTGGGCAGAGAGTGGACAGTGGGAGTTTACGATCATTGGGCAGAGAGCAGACAGTGGAAGTTAAGGGTCATTGGGCAGAGAGCAGAAAGTGGGAGTTAAGGATCGTTGGGCAGAGAGCGGAAAGTGGGAGTTAAGGGTCGTTGGGCAGAGAGCAGACAGTGGGAGTTAAGGGTCGTTGGGCAGAGAGTGGACAATGAGAGTTAAGGGTTTTTGGGCCCAGACCTGGCAGTGGGAGTTAAGGGTCGTTGGGCAGAGAGTGGACAGTGAGAGTTAAGGGTTTTTGGGCAGAGAGCGGGCAGTGGGAGTTAAGGATCGTTGGGCAGAGAGCAGACAGTGGGAGTTAAGGGTCGTTGGGCAGAGAGCAGACAGTGGGAGTTAAGGGTCGTTGGGGAGAGAGCAGACAGTGGAAGTTAAGTGTCGTTGTGCAGAGAGCGGACAGTGGGAGTTAAGGGTTGTTGGGCAGAGAGCGGACAGTGGGAGTAAAGGATCGTTGGGCAGAGAGCAGACAGTGGGAGTTAATGGTCGTTGGGAAGAGAGCAGAGAGTGCGAGTAAAGGATCGTTGGGCAGAGAGCGGACAGTGGGTGTTAAGGATCGTTGCACAGAGAGAGGACAGTGGGAGTCCAGGATCGTTGGGCAGAGAGCAGACAGTGGGAGTTAAGGATCGTTGGGCAGAGAGCGGACAGCGGGAGTTAAGAATCGTTGGGCAGAGAGCAGCCAGTGTGAGTTAAGGATCGTTGGGCAGAGAGGAGAAAGTGGGAATTAAAGCTCGTTGGGCAGAGAGCGGACAGTGGGAGTTTAGGATCGTAGGGCAAAGAGCAGACAGTGGGAGTTAAGGGTCATTGGGCAGAGAGCAGAAAGTGGGAGTTAAGGATCGTTGGGCAGAGAGCGGACAGTGGGAGTTAAGGGTCGTTGGACAGAGAGCAGATAGTGGGAGTTAAGGGTCGTTGGGCAGAGAGCGGACAGTGGGAGTTAAGTGTCGTTGGGCAGAGAGCGGACAGTGGGAGTTAAGGGTCGTTGGGCAGAGAGCGGACAGTGGGAGTTAATGGTCGTTGGGAATAGAGCAGAGAGTGCGAGTAAAGGATCGTTGGGCAGAGAGCGGACAGTGGGTGTTAATGATCGTTGGACAGAGAGAGGACAGTGGGAGTCCAGGATCGTTGGGCAGAGAGCAGACAGTGGGAGTTAAGGATCGTTGGGCGGAGAGCGGACAGTGGGTGTTCAGGATCATTGGTCGGAGAGCAGACAGTGGGAGTTAAGCGTCGTTGCGCAGAGGCGGACAGAGGGAGTTAAGGATCGTTGCGCAGAAGACGAAAGTGGGAGTTAAGGGTCGTTGGGCAGAGAGCAGACAGTGAGAGTTAAGGGTCGCTGCGCAGAGGCGGACAGTGGGAGTTAAGGGTCGTTGGGCAGAGAGCAGACAGTGGGAGTTAAGGATCGTTGGGCAGAGAGCAGACAGTGGGAGTTAAGAATTGTTGGGCAGAGAGCAGACAGTGGGAGTAAAGGATCGTTGGGCAGAGAGCAGACAGTGGGAGTTAAGGGGTCGTTGGGCAGAAAGCAGACAGTGAGAGTTAAGGGTCGTTGCGCAGAGGCGGACAGTGGGAGTTAAGGGTCGTTGGGCAGAGAGCAGACAGTGGGAGTTAAGGATCGTTGGGCAGAGAGCAGACAGTGGGAGTTAAGAATTGTTGGGCAGAGAGCAGACAGTGGGAGTAAAGGATCGTTGGGCAGAGAGCCCACAGTGGGTGTTAAGGATCGTTGCACAGAGAGAGGACAGTGGGAGTCCAGGATCGTTGAGCAGAGAGCAGACAGTGGGAGTTAAGGATCGTTGGGCAGAGAGCGGACAGCGGGAGTTAAGAATCGTTGGGCAGAGAGCAGACAGTGTGAGTTAAGGATCGTTGGGCAGAGAGGAGAAAGTGGGAATTAAAGCTCGTTGGGCAGAGAGCGGACAGTGGGAGTTTAGGATCGTTGGGCAAAGAGCAGATAGTGGGAGTTAAGAGTCATTGGGCAGAGAGCAGAAAGTGGGAGTTAAGGATCGTTGGGCAGAGAGCAGACAGTGGGAGTTAAGGGTCGTTGGGAAGAGAGCAGAGAGTGCGAGTAAAGGATCGTTGGGCAGAGAGCGGACAGTGGGTGTTAATGATCGTTGGACAGAGAGAGGACAGTGGGAGTCCAGGATCGTTGGGCAGAGAGCAGACAGTGGGAGTTAAGGATCGTTGGGCGGCGAGCAGACAGTGGGTGTTCATGATCGTTGGTCGGAGAGCAGACAGTGGGAGTTAAGCGTCGTTGCGCAGAGGCGGACAGAGGGAGTTAAGGATCGTTGTGCAGAAGACGAAAGTGGGAGTTAAGGGTCGTTGGGCAGAGAGCAGACAGTGGGTGTTAAGGGGTCGTTGGGCAGAAAGCAGACAGTGAGAGTTAATGGTCGTTGCGCAGAGGCGGACAGTGGGAGTTAAGGGTCGTTGGGCAGAGAGCAGACAGTGGGAGTTAACGATCGTTGGGCAGCGAGCGGACAGCGGGAGTTATGGATCGTTGGGCAGAGAGCAGACAGTGGGAGTTAAGAATCGTTGGGCAGAGAGCAGACAGTGGGAGTAAAAGGTCCTAGGGCAGAGAGCAGACAGTGGGAGTTAAGGATCGTTGGGCAGAGAGCAGACAGTGGGAGTTAAGGATCGTTGGGCAGAGAGGAGAAAGTGGGAGTTAAAGATCGTTGGGCAGAGAGCAGACAGTGGGAGTTAAGGGTCGTTGGGCAGAGAGTGGACAGTGAGAGTTAAGCGTTTTTGGGTCCAGACCTGGAAGTGGGAGTTAAGGGTCGTTGGGCAGAGAGCAGATAGTGGGAGTTAAGCGTCGTTGGGCAGAGAACGGGCAGTGGGAGTTAAGGATCGTTGGGCAGAGAGCAGACAGTGGGAGTTAAGGGTCGTTGGGAAGAGAGCAGAGAGTGCGAGTAAAGGATCGTTGGGCAGAGAGCGGACAGTGGGTGTTAAGGATCGTTGGACAGAGAGAGGACAGTGGGAGTCCAGGATCGTTGGGCAGAGAGCAGACAGTGGGAGTTAAGGATCATTGGCCGGAGAGCGGACAGTGGGAGTTAATTGTTGTTACGCAGAGAGCGGTCAGTGGGACTTAAGGATCATTGGGCAGAGAGCAGACAGTGGGAGTTAAGGGTTGTTGGGCAGATAGCGGACAGTCGGAGTTAAGAATCGTTGGGCAGAGAGCAGACAGTGGGAGTAATGGGTCGTAGGGCAGAGAGGAGACAGTGGGAGTTAAGAATCGTTGGGCAGAGAGCAGACAGTGGGAGTAATGGGTCGTAGGGCAGAGAGGAGACAGTGGGAGTTAAGAATCGTTGGGCATAGAGTGGAAAGTGGGAGTTAAGAATCGTAGGGCAGAAAGCGTAAAGTGGGTGTTAAGTGTCGTTGGGCAGAAAGCAGAAAGTGGGAGTTAAGGGTAGTTGGGCAGAGAGCAGAAAGTGGGAGTTAAGGGTCGTTGGGCAGAGAGCAGACAGTGGGAGTTAAGTGTCGTTGGGCAGAGAGCAGACAGTGGGAGTTTAGTGTCGTTGGGCAGAGAGTGGACAGTGTGAGTTAAGGGTCGTTGGGCAGAGAGCGGACCGTGGAAGTAAAGGATCGTTGGGCAGAGAGCAGACAGTGGGAGGTAAGGGTCGTTGGGCAGAGAGCAGACAGTGGGAGGTAAGGATCGTTGGGCAGAGAGCAGACAGTGGGAGTTAAGGGTCGTTGGGCAGAGAGCAGACAGTGGGAGTTAAGGGTCGTTGGGCAGAGAGCGGACAGTGGGAGTTAAGAATCGTTGGGCAGAGAGCAGACAGCAGGAGTTAAGGGTCGTTGGGCAGAGAGCAGACAGTGGGAGCTAAGGGTCGTTGGCAGAGAGTGGACAGTGGGAGTTAAGGGTCATTGGGCAGAGAGCAGAAAGTGGGAGTTAAGGATCGTTGGGCAGAGAGCGGACAGTGGGAGTTAAGGGTCGTTGGGCAGAGAGTAGGCAGTGAGAGTTAAGGGTCGTTGGGCAGAGAGTGGACAGTGAGAGTTAAGGGTTTTTGGCCCCAGACCTGGCAGTGGGAGTTAAGGGTCGTTGGGCAGAGAGCAGATAGTGGGAGTTAAGGGTCGTTGGGCAGAGAGCGGGTAGTGGGAGTTAAGGATCGTTGGGCAGAGAGCGGACAGTGGGAGTTAAGAATCGTTGGGCAGAGAGCAGACAGTGGGAGTTAAGGGTCGTTGGCAGAGAGTGGACAGTGGGAGTTAAGGGTCATTGGGCAGAGAGCGGACAGTGGGAGTTAAGAATCTTTGGGAAGAGAGCAGACAGTGCGAGTTAAGAGCCGTTGGGCAGAGAGCGGACAGTGGGAGTTAAGGGTCATTGGGCAGAATGGAGACAGTGGGAGTTAAGGGACGTTGGGCAGAGAGCGGACAGTGGGAGTTAAGGATCGTTGGGCAGAGAGCAGACAGTTGGAGTGATGGATCGTTGGGCAGAGAGCAGACAGTGGGAGTTAAGGGTCGTTGGGCACAGAGCGGATGGTGGGTGTTAAGGATTGTTGGGCAGAGAGCAGACAGTGGGAGTTAAGGATCGTTGGGCAGAGAGCAGACAGTGGGAGTTAAGGGTCATTGGGCAGAGAGCAGACAGTGGGAGTTAAGGATCGTTGGGCAGAGTGCGGACAGTGGGAGTTAAGGATCGTTGGGCAGAGAGCGGACAGTGGGAGTTAAGGATCGTTGGGCAGAGAGCAGACAGTGGGAGTAAAGGGTCGTAGGGCAGAGAGCAGAGAGTGGGAGTTAAGGACTCATTGCACTTTCTCTCTCTCATCATAGCCCTGTATCAATCCCAGACTCATTCCACTGTCAATCGCTGTCACATCAAAGCCCTGTATCAATCCCAGACTCATTCCACTTTCTCTCCCTCTCTCTAATCAAAGCCCTGTATCAATCCCAAACTAATACTAACATTCTGCTAATCTCCTACTGTCCTCTATCAAAACCACATGAATCCCTCTGTCCCCCTCTCACACCATACCCCTGAATCAACCCATGAATCAATCACAGCTTGTGCCCATTGCTTCCTTACACTCCTGTATTAATCCCAAATTAATTAGATTAATTAATTAGATCTGTTCTCAATCTATCCCACTGAGCACCATGGTCGTGCCACAATACCCAGTGTGTGCTCCATTTTCATTTCTGGTGCCTCGGTCGATGCTTGGAAGTTCACCATCCTTATTCTGATTGAAGTTTTTCTGTCACTGTTCAATATAACTAAGTATGTTATGAGGGCAATTCAGGGGGTAGTCATGAGTCAAGCACATTGCTGTGGGTTTGGAGTGACAGAATGGCCAGATGGGCTAAGGCCACTAGATTTTCTGCTCGAAAGGGTATTAGTGATCCAGATGGATTTCCATGAGAATGCAATACTGTCAAATCCTGCACTTCAGATACCAGCCTTTAATGCCGAATATCTTAATTACTTCAATTTCCATTTGCAAAGTGTCCAGATGGGATTTGAACTCAAGTTCCAGGTCTCTCAACTTCCAGGTCTCTGAAATACTAGCACATGAAAACAATCACTATGCTGCAACAGTACAATAATATGGTGTACTGTTAGAATGTTGGCACTGCCCGAGTGCTGTACTGTCAGAGCGACAGTACTGACGGAGCACCGCACTGTTGGAGTGACAGTGCTGAGGGAGTGCTCCACTGTCAGAGGGGCAATGCTGAGGTAGCGCTGCGCTATCAGAGGGTCAGGAATGAGGGACTGCTGCACGGTCAGAAGGTCAGTACTGAGGGAGTGCTGCAGTGTCGGAGGGTTCGTACTGAGGGAGTGCTGCAGTGTCGGAGGACCAGGACTGAGGGTGCGATGCATAACTGGAGCCAAAGTGTTAAGCGCTATGTCATGGGGCTCAAATCTCTGAAATATTTTCCTGGGCCCGCGACCTTCAGGTTCAGAGATGAGAGAGTGCGATTGAGGTCCACTTGAAACAGACCGAAATCTCATGGACGGGTTCCAAAACTGCTAAATGAATCCTTAGGCAGGGAACATATTTGCACAGGGATATTTTTCTAAAATAGTTTTTTGCCCTGGAGTCATCCCTTCCCGTAGAAGCTGAGAAACAACATTCAACCTGGTGCAGGGAGGTCACTATCAGATTGTCGTAGGAATAGGTATGAGGGAGTCAGTACTTTACGCAACGAGCACTTCCAAGGGAAGACTTGGGAAACAGAATGGTGGAATTTTTTGCCTTCAATAATTATTGAATTCCTATTTGTCCGCTCCATTCAGACAGCAGGTTCCAGTTCACAACATCTCACTGCGGGGAATCACTTCTCCTTATCTCTGGACCTTTTAGCCTTTATCTTCAATCTATGTCCTCTGGTCAGCAAAACTCCTGCCAGTGGGGAGACGGTGAAACTTTTCATGATGTTGAATGCCTCCAATAAATCTCCTCTTAGTCTTCTCTGCTCTCAGGAGAAGATTTAATAGAGACTTCAGTCTCTCCACATTAACTGAAGTCTCTCCTCCCTGATGCCGGTCCAGCCAGTCCAATCTCACACCATCTCCAAAGCCCTTCAGATCCTTCCTCAAGTATTTTATCCCAAAAATATGAAACTACCTTGCAAGGATAGTATTCTAAAGGGTGTGCAGGAGCAGAGAGACCTGGGTGTATATGTACATAAGTTATTAAAGGTGGCAGGACAGGTAGAGAGAGCTGTTTCTAAAGCATGCAGTATTCTAAACTTCATTAACAGGGACATAGAGTACAAGAGCAGGGAGGTTATGATGAACTTAGATAAGATAATGGTTAGATCTCAGCTGGAGTACTGTGCACAGTTCTGGGCGCCACACTATAGGACAGTTGTGAGCGCATTGGAGTGCAGAAGAGGACTACAAGAATGGCTCCAGGGATGAGGTGTTACAGTAATGAGGAAAGATTGGAGCAGTTGGGAGTGAGGAGAATTGATGGAAGATTTAAAAATCATGAGGGGTCTGGACAGAGTATATAGGGAGAAACTGTTCAAAATCGTCAACAAGTCAAGAACCAGAGGGCACAGTTTCAAAGTGTTTTGCAAACAAAGTAAATGCGAGGTGAGCAAATGTTTTTTTCACACAGCGAGCAGTTAGGGTTTGGAATGCACTGCCTGGAAGTGTGGTGGAGGCAGGTTTGATTGAGGCATTCAAGAGGGCATTGGATGGTTATTTAAATAGAAACAATGTGCTAGGGTACGGGGAACAGGCAGGAGATTGGCACTAAGTTAAAATGCTCAGAGAGCCGGTGCAGACACGATGGGCCGAATGGCCTCCTTCTGAACTGTTACTATCCTGGGATTCTGTGATTGTTAGAATGCTGTGTCGCCCACGCAAAGATTGCTAACTGAAAGTGTTCAGTTTATTCCAATCTCTGTTTATTGTCCAATAAGAATTCCTCAATCCAAGTTAATATATCACCCCCAATCCCAGATGATGGAGAGTGTGATTAAAGAGACTCTCCAAATGTAAAGCTTCATTGATTAGCCCCCAGCCCTTTCCTTAGGGTTTGTGTTTCCTGCTGAGCCAGTGACTGGGTTCATCACTCTCCTGGGCCACAATACATTTCTCCACTGCACTGTATCAATCCCAAACTCATTCCACTGTGTCTCTCTCTCATCATAGCCCTGTATCAATCCCAAACTTATCCTAACATTCTGCTCATTTCCTACTGTCCTCTATCAAATCCAAATGAATCCCTCTGTCCTCCTCTCACACCATACCCCTGAATCAATCATAGGCTGCGCCCATTACCTCCTTACACTCCTGTATTAATCCCAAATTAGTCCCACTACCCAGTGTTTTGATGCCTGATTTTGAGCTGCTAGATCTGTTCTCAATCCATCCCACTGAGCACCATGGACATGCCACAATACCCAATCTGTGCTCCATTTTCATTTCTGGTGCCTCGGTCGATGCTTGGAAGTTCACCATCCTTATTCTGATTGGAGCTTTTCTGTCATTGTTCAATATAACCAAGTATGTTATGAGGGCAATTCAGGGGGTAGTCATGAGTCAAGCACATTGCTGTGGGTTTGGAGTGACAGATTGTGCAGACGGGCTAAGGCCACTAGATTTTCTGCTCGAAAGGGTATTAGTGATCCAGATGGGTTTCCATGAGATTGCAATATTGTCAAATCCTCCATTTCAGATACCAGCCTTTATTGCCGAATATCTTAATTACTTCAATTTCCATTCGCAAATTGCCCAGATGGGATTTGAACTCAAGTTCCAGGTCTCTGGAGTACTAGCACATGAGAACATTCACTCTGCTGCAACAGTACAATAATATGGTGTACTATTAGAATGTTGGCACTGCCTGAGTGCTGTACTGTCAGAGCAACAGTACTGAGGGAGCACTGCACTGTTGGAGTGACAGTACTGGGGGAGTGCTCCACTGTCAGAGGGACAGTGCTGAGGTAGCACTGCACTATCAGAGGGTCAGGAATGAGGGACTGCTGCACGGTCAGAAGGTCAGTACTGAGGGAGTGCTGTGTGTCGGAGTACCAGCACAGAGGGAGCGATGCATAACTGGATCCAAAGTGGTAAGCGCTGTGTCATGGGGCTGAAACCTCTCTGAATAGTTTCCTGAGCCCACGACCTTCAGATTCAGAGATGAGAGAGTGTGTTTGAGGACCATTTGAACCAGACCGATATTTCATGGGCGTGGCATCCAAAACTGCTAAATGAAACCTTCGGCAGGCAACATATTTGCACAGGGATATTTTTCTAAAATAGATTTTTTACCCTGGAGTCATTCCTTCCCGTAGACGCTGAGAAACAACATTCAACCTAGTGCAGGGAGGTCACTGTCAGATTGTCGTAGGAGTAGGTATGAGGGAGTCATTACTTTACGCAATGAGCAGTTCCAAGGGAAAAACCGGGAAACAGAATGGTGGAATTTTTTGCCTTCAATTCAATTCCTATTTGTCCGCTCCATTCAGGCAGCAGATTTCAGTTCACAACACATAGAAACGAGGAGCAGGAGTAGGCCATTTGGCCCCTCGAGCCTGCTCCGCCATTCATCATGATTATGGCTGATCATCCAAATCAATAGCCTGCTCCCGCTTTCTCCCCAG